>NW_006400003.1:4324123-4331454 GCF_000299155.1 Elephantulus edwardii
GTTAACTGCCTCTGAAGACCCACTGGAGAGTCAGCTGTGGGTCGATTCTGACTTCATGGTACACAACAACCACAACAAAAACAACCACATGAAAGAAAAATGAAGTTAGAATAAAACTTTAAATTTTTTGAGATGTTTTTGAAATACAGAATAAACAAACAAAAAACCAAAATAATGAACAGAGAATAGATAAAGCACGATAGCTTGTTTTATCAGCATTTTGATACCTGAAACTCAGTCACTCCATTTGCACCAGAAGAGTTTGTCCATCTTTCTCCCATGGAACAGCTGGAAGACCTGAACTTCCAGGAATGTGCAGTATTTGCATTAGCAGTATAATTTTCTACAGACCACACCATCCGGATTTCCTTGGAAATATAAGGTATACAATTTAAAGGGGGTGGGAATTAAAGAACCATGCCAAGATATTCCTCTTAGGATATTTTAAAATTCAAACACTTTGGAATATCTATTGCCACATAAGTAACATATAAGGAATCTACTACAGAAAGTAGGTAATATAGCTTTAGATAGCTGTCAGCTGCTTAGCAAGTAATGGGAAAGACCATAGCCTAAATCAGATGCACCTTAGTCCTCAAACTGACATCATTACTACTCAATAATATGGAGAGGTCCCTAATTGCCGACTTTTCAAGTACAATATATCTCCTGTTTTCCTGACTACTGGTACCAAGGATATTAATTGCGGATCCAAGTAATATGAAGTTGTTTACAGCTACAATCTTCTCTCCATCTGTCATGATATTGCCTATTGGCCCATAATACCTTTGACTCTTTTAAGCTATAATATTGGAGAACATCCCATGAGCTGCCAAAAAACCCAAAAATATCTTGGAGCACATGCAGGCAGAGTGCTCTTTGGTTTTTGTTTGGGTTTTTTTTTGTGATTATGATTTTAAGGAAAGTTTACAGAAAAGTTGGGTTTCCATTCATTCACTCATTCATTGTTGCATAATTTCCTCCCTCCTATCCACATTCAACACCTCCCCCAGTGCACTTTTCTATGCACCTCTTATTCCAGACTGTTCTCATACAAATAATATCTAATCATATATTCCTTTTAAACAATTCTTTCTTTCACAGGTTCCAAAGCAGTATTAAATAATGAATGGAGAGCTCTTTGGAGGCAGAGATGCTAAAACTTTACCACACATACTTCAAGCATGTATCTAAGAAGGGCTATTCCTTAGAGAATGACATGATGCTCAGAAAGACAGAGGGTCAGCAGCAGGGGAGAGGAAGACCCTCAACCAGGTGAACTGACACAATAACTTCTGCAATGGATTCTAGTGTGTCAGGAAGTGCGAGAACAGTAGCACAGGACAGGACAGGGTCCAGATGTGTTGGACTGGATGACACCTGATAACATCAACCCATAGCTATGGAGTCATCTGAAATTACAGATCTTTTTTGACTGGTTCATTTGCATGTTTGGGAGTTACTGGATTTTATATCCCTCTAACTGTTCAACAGGTTAGTCTTGTCATATTTTGATTGGAAAATAGAAAAGTACCAATAGAAAAATGTCTTCTCCTCTTCATTCTACTGATCAAATCAAGCCACAATAACCAACACAGAAAAAAAACAACACCCAAACCCAAACCAAATCTATTTCCTTTTAGTGGCTTCCAACACCTACAGATCAAAGCAGTACTGCTTCATAGGGTTTCAAGGTCAAACATTTTATAGCAAAGAGCTTTCTAATCTACCCACTACAGTGTGGCTCTGGAGGTGAAACCACGTACTTTGTCATTCACCACTTAGCCTAAAGCACCACCAAAGTCTGTAATGCAAACAAAACAAAGAGAAACAGCAAAGAGTTTAAGTACAAGAAGGAGTGAAGTGCTGGCTAGAATATAAAATGTAATCTTTTAAAGTAGCTAAGGAAGATGTCATTCTTGATCTTTTTTCCCTTTGTTCTGTTGTTGTTGGATACCCTTGAGCCAGAACTGATCCATAGCTGACCCTTCAACAGGTTTTTAGAGGCGGCTCCTTGTATGGGAGGAGACTGCCCATTTTTCTGTGGAGCAGCTGGTAGATTCTAATGATGTGTTTTTAGGATTACAGCATAGCTTTTTACCAATAGACCAACAGATGTTCCTTTGTTCTAATAAATTATAAAATGGAATATTATTCAGATTTATTATTGTTGTTGTTAGATGTCTTTGAGTTGAGTATGACCCATAATGACCCAAAGAAATAACAGAGTTAAACTTTGTCCTATCCTATCTCATCATCTCTAACACACTTGAGCCCGTTGCTGCAGTCACTGTGTCAGTTCATAGGATTGAGTGTCTTCCTCTCTTTTGCCAACTCTCTACTTTTCCAAGCATGGTGTTCCTTTCCTGAGAAAAGTAATTTCAGGTGTAGGTATTCCCAAATTATGCATCAGTCTATTAGAAATATGATCTTTCTTCCATTGTTAACATTACATAGATTTTAGGTGTATAAAAATTCATAAAAATTTATTTTTTTTCTGAGTTGAATACCTATTTTTATCTCTAGGGTTCAAATTGCTCCTGAGGAACTGAATGAATAATAAATGCAGTTATTAAAAATGTTTTAGAAGTCTTAGTCAAGCACTTTGGCCACCAGAGAAAGAAAATAATTAAAATATTACTGTGAGTCAAATCCTCTTCTAATACTTTTTTTCTGTCTTTTATTTCACCTGACAACTAAGGATTACAGCACAAGCTTTTACAAGTAGCATAGCTGTGAATTTAGAACATTGTGCTGTTGTAAGAGCTACTGGGAAAACAACCATTACAACATTGCATTAAACTTCAGGTGCCTCTGGCAGAAACTGAGCACTAGACTTAGAAAAGGAAATGAGAGATAACGCATGAAGTTATGGTCCTAAAACAATAGGTAATAAACATTCTGCTCGTCATTGAAAGTTAGAGTAAAATTAATTTTAACATACAGCTGTCATGTCAATTACACCTCATGGTAACCCTCATTAGGCTCCAAAGGCTGTGAATCTTTATAAAAGAATATTAAACAATAGTTCTCTCATTGAGTAGCTGGTGAATTTGAACCACTGACTTTTTGGTTAAAAGATACTTTAAACAATAAACCATAAAGCGAGTGTGTATACACACAAACACACATCCAGAACAACATATATTTGTGTCACATTTTTAGTCTTCACTTCCTGGTATCTCAGTGATTTTGGGGAGATAAAATGATATCAAATATAGCTAGATATCAGTGTTCTTCAGTCACTAATTCAGGAATAGTTCATATACTTGCTTACTAAATATATGCACACATATCTACATTGACTTTGTTCTTAGAATTGAAATATCTTTTGCTTTTAATTTCTTTACTCTGTCTCCAGAATTGAAGTATTAAAAAGGTTATTTTGAAATATGTTCTTAATGCATTTAGATTATGCTGTTGTTTTTGTTGTTAAGTGCCGTCGAGTTGCAGGCAATTCATAGCTACCTTATGAAGGAGAGTCCTCGACATATAGATTATAGTGAAGGTTAACAAATCAAATATTGGTGGCACTTAATAACAACAAAAATCATGTATTTATGGAGTTTTTGTGAATATACCATGAACTGCTAAGAAAGCTAACAGGTTCATCCTGGAAAGGTTTAAACCAGGCTGCTCCTTGGAGGCAAGGATTTTGAAACTTAATCTGAAATACTCTGGACATGTTGCAAGGAGGGACTAAGCCTTGGAGAAGGATGTCATCTTTGGGTGGGTTGAGGGACAGTGCAGGAGAAGAAGACCTTCCATGAATTGGATTGATTCAGTGACTGGGCTAGTCGGGTTGGTGTGTTGGAGCTGGTGAGATTAGCGCAGCACAGAACAAGGTTTAAAGCTGTTGTCCATAGGGTCACTCTGAGTCACAGGTTACTCTATGGCACATAACAACAAACAACAAAAACCTGAAATGAGTAATAAAATCAATGGCCTTAACAACAACAAAAAAAAAACAATCATATATTACTTGCATTTCAGAAATTATTCTAGAATACCATGGGACAGTTAAGAAAATAACCAGGTGGCTGAGATCAGGATATAAATAAAAAAGGTGGTAATAAATCTGTATGTTGAAAGTATTATAAAGATAGAACAATAAATAAACAAATAATCAAAATTGCTTTGTCATAAATTTAATATGGAGTTTGAGAAAAGAAACAGAAGTATAGAAGAATATTTTAATTATTTAATGATTCTGTAATGGACACTTATAATTGTATAGATTTAGCAAGCATAAATTTATTCTCTTACTGTTTAGGAAACTAGAAGTCCAAATTCAGGACATATATTCTAGGTAAAGGCTCTATTTTTCTCTTAGATTAGGAGGGAAGTCTTTGTTTCCTCAGCACCTGTAGACCCTAGTATTCCCTTGAGACCTCCATGTGTTCTGATAGTCTCCAATGTCTAGGAGTTTTGTCATGTAGAAACCTGGATCCAAAAGGAAATAATTCATTCCTAGTAATTATTTTTTGGTGGTACTAGGGTTTTCCTTTCTTGACTTGCTTCCCTTCTCTTTATTTGTCATGAGGTAAAAATTTTTACAAATACCCTCTTGGGGAACTCTCTTAATATATTTATATACAATTAGGACTATGACTTGGAAGCAGGAGTGGCATCCACTTCTGTAATAGCTTGCCTCCAGAAACTCTATCAACCTGAAGAAAGGATAAAAGCCATGCAAGTGTTGAGGACTTTCGGTCAGTGTCGCTTTGAGTCACCTGTGACTCAATGGCACTTAACAACAACAACAAAAAGACTATGATAGGATTAAGGAGTGTTACATTCTATCCTTAATCCTTCTGAATTGATTTAACAGGTGATGAGAAATCATTACAAAGCTTCCACTGTATAGTTAATTTCTTTTCCAATTTTCACTTTCATAGCAAAAAAATAGAATAAATGATGGTTTGGATGAGGTGCATTTTAGTCTTCAAAATAATATCATTGCTCTTCAGTACTTTGGAGAAATCTCTGACAGCAAATTTTCCAATGTAATACGTCTTTTTTATTTCCTGTCTTCTGGTGCCAAGGATGTTGACAGTGGATCCACAAAAGGTGAAGTGAGCACTTAACAACAACAGGAACATTTCTTCTTGATCTATCTTGATGTTACCTATTCACCCAGTGGTGAGATTTTTAATTTCTTGATGGTAAGTGTAACCTATATTGATGGCTATAGTCTTTGATCCTCTACACCAGTCTTTCAAGTTCTCCTCTGTTAGTAAGCAAGATTGTGTCATGGACTGATAAAAGGAAAATCAAAATGAGTCTTGAAGAAAGTGCAGGCATTGTGCTACTTGGAGGCAAGGATAGTGAAACTCCATCTCACTGACTTTAGGCATCTTAAGAGGGATGATTTCTTAGAAAAGGCCACCATGCTTGGAATGATGAAGGTTCAGAGAAGGCTGTGATGTTAAAGGTTTATTGTTCAAGGCTTCCCTAGCCATAGACATTTGACTTTGTCACATGGGTGGGTGGGGATATACAAACAGAGTGTGTTAGCTTATCCACAAGGACATTGACTACTCTCACCACTAAACTGAGCAGATTTAGTGGTACATTTTGAATCTCACCACCAGCAGAGTTGAAAGAAGCAAGAGAATGCAGCATGTCCTACAGCTTGAGACTCTTGTGCCAGTCAAACCTTCAAGAAAATAACAAATATTAAAGCAAAGAACCAGAAAGTGGACATCAGAAGGAGCTGACCTTTGGACTGCTATCACGTATAACCAGATCTAAGAGCCTTTGCCAAAGTTTACTGGAGGACTTGAGTAGGTGAGCCGTATCTGGAAGAACTAAAAGCCTAAATCCTCGAAACTGAAGGCTGAGGTACCTGTGAGCACAATTTGGAAGTTTGTCCTGACTGAGTGATTATATATTTTATCAACCTGAATTATAGCCTTTTGACCTCCCTAACAAGTTTCTATGTAATCTATTAGCTATTACAATGGATTTTGGGATGAGTACCAAGAGATGCAGGGGTGAGGGGACATGTCTGACTCCATGAGCTTGGTTTTGTGTTGTGTGTTCTGTTGATGGGGAAAGTTTCCCATTGTGGGGTTAGTAAAGGTCAGATATGTAAGAGGACTAACATTGCTGTTTTCATCGAGGGGAAGACTCACAATGAGATAGATTGACACTGTGACTCAAGTCACAGTGAGTTAAAGTAATGGTGGGCTCAAATATGTCAGAGATGATGGAGATGGCAGAGAACAGTTCTGGGTTCATAGGGTCACTGTGAATCATAGTCAACTTGAGGGCACTTAACAACAATAAAAATACTCAATTGATTTTATCATCAATGCAATAGATTAGTGGGTTTTGGCCTTTTCCCTCGTCTCACAATTAAAAAAAAGATTATATATAATCTGTTTGTAATGGAGACAACCAGAATTCAGTTGTCAGTGTTGACATTAAGGTGATATGAGTCTGTTACAATATTCAGTCTGATGGAGGAGTCTGAAATTAATGAAAGAGTTCTGAGCAGGAAATATATATATATTTAGTATAAATAATACAAATACCAGGAATCTGAAAACTAGTTTCATACTGTCATAGTCGCTTCTTTATGCAGAAAGAAGATATGAACACTCTGAGAGAATCATCAAGGTTAAAGTTTAGGTTGAAGAAAAATAGTTATCAAAATATCTGAGAAGAGTAAATGGGTAGGCATGAGAAAAAAACTGGTTGCCCTATGCCTGGTGAGTGGAGCTCTGAGTGTAGTATATAAGGAGTTGCAGTCTTTCAGTCTATACCAAGAGTCTAATCCAAAAGATAAAAACGAGAAATCTTCTTTTGTGCAATTTGCAGCCTCAGAAAAGCAATAGAGGGTCAGCTATAAGTCAATTCTAATTCCACTTGATAATGAGTTTAATTACACACCTGGTGATGATTCCCAGGATGGTACAAACTGTTGACACCCTAGGTTGCTAACTTACAAGTTATTGGTTCAAGTCCACTCAGGGTTAAATCTGAAGAGATTAATCTGTATCTGAAAAAATAAGTCATTGAAAATTTTATGGAGTACAGTGCCATCCTTACACTTGTGGGGTCATGATGACTCAGAGTTCACTATATACAACTGACAAGCCTTAAGCAAAATTAACATGAAGAATTAAGTGCCTGTGTCAAGTAAGATGAGGGCTTAAAATTGAATTATAGAGGTCATTTTTTTTATCTAGAAAGAATAATATTAAGTATACTTCTGGGAACAAAAATCTACTTGGAATAGGTTTAAGATAAAATGATGCAGAGAAATGGATATCACAAATGAGATATTTAAAATATTTTAATATTATGAAAATTCAACCTATCAA
>NW_006400003.1:4333648-4338873 GCF_000299155.1 Elephantulus edwardii
CTATGAGTTGCAAGGGACTCGACGGCACATAACAAGAACAACAACAACAACCTTTGTGTGGAATTTCTTACAATTAAGCCAGTTGAGCTCCCTATCAACTTTATTAGCTTGAATAGAACACACAAAAAGTAGTTCTAAACACTTTCTTGACATTTTATATTTCTAAAAAAAGTACTGATGACATCTTAGTACATTAATCTTTAAAACCTTTAATTAACTTTTTAATTTAAAATTATTTTCCACTATATTATAGACTGTAAATCTTTTCATCTCTGATATGAAAACATAGTGGGATTTCAGTTTTGTTTTGCTGTTTTTACATGAATGCTAATTTTCTTCCCTCTCTCCTGTTTAATGTTCACCTTTATTATGGTGTTAGTGATATTGGCAAACAAACTGCAGTCATTTTTCAAGAATATATAAATACATACACCTTTTAATTATAAGTAATCCTGATAGGAAGTAGTACAAATTTGTCTTAGATTTTTATAGAATATTGCTTAAAAAAATGCCAAAAATAATTCCAGATAGTTTGATTCTCTACTGCTTTTTTTAGTGTAATAATATACTTTTTAGAGAAAATTTTCTCCATAAATATTCTTTATAATAGTTTAAATACTTTGAGTAATAATTATGACAAATATTTTAACTAATTAATATTTATTATTTTATAAAACTTTAAGGACTATAATTAAAATATAGAATTACATATAACATTTTAAGTAGCATATTCTTAGAAGTAAAAGTGTGAATCTTTAATCTTAAAATGTAGTTAATTTAAATAATATAGCCAAATTTGATAATTAAATGCTGTGGTCACCAATTCTTTGTAAGGATTTATGCTCCTAACTCAAAAGCCATTCACTAACAACTTCCAGAAGAGTGATAACTAATCCTCTATAGTGTGATACATAAGTTCAGAAATCCAACGAGAGTCAGCTAAGTGTTGATTTCAACCCAATGGCAATGAGCTGAGCATCTATCAGTAATTGTATACATTAGTAATTAGATGTTTAATACAGATTTCACAATGGATAAAATTTGATATTTGTGTAATTCAAACATTTGTTAAATGGGGTTTCAGAACCTTTGAAAATTGGGCTGGACATGATCTTATAAATAAATCAGCAGCAGCTATGGCATGAATATAAGAGAGTATTTCTACATTGTGGAGGAATTTTGAAGATACTGTGAGAGGTGGTGGCGGGGGTAGAGGGGAACTGGCACTGCTATAATGTAACCATGGCAAGGTTACCTTGGAGATGGAACCATATTTAAAGATTTTGATAAAAAAATATTTTGATTACTAGATGATTGAATAAAAAGCTGACTTGTAACTGCTGAGATGCATTTTACTGGACTTTAATTGAGAAAACCTGAGGTTTCTTTGTGTTAGTGAACTGAACCTAGACTTTCCCTTGTTGACTGAGAAGCTATCTGAACTAACTGAGGAATTGTGTTTGTTAATCTGTCTTGGGACTGCTGGACTAAACCTAGACATGAATTGTTTTATATTCTTTGCCTCACGTCACCAACCTATTTCCATAATAAACCCACAACTTTGAGTAAAGGTTGTGAGTCAATTTGCAATGAATATTGGACCCAATGGTTCATAGAAATAGATGCAGGATCATGTCGAGTAGCATGTATGAGTATTAAGCTATTGGTCTCATACTACAGATTGTACTGATGGAGGTAGTTTCCCTTTATAAAGAAGGTAGAAGTCAACCACTGCTGCTTTTACAATTCATCATGTAAATGAGGACCACTGGCCTAGTAAATATTCATTTCTTTATGTTGTTGTTGTTGTTATTTGCCATTGAGTTACCTCCAACTCATAGTGACCCTCTGTACGAAAGCCATAAACCCTGCTCTAGTCTTTGCCAATCTTGTTGTCTCTGACACACTTACCCCCATTACCATAGTAACTGAATCAATCCATCTCATTGAGGGTCTTCCTTTCCTACACTGTCCCTCCACCATCCCAAGCATGACATCCTTCCTCAAGAGTCAGTCCCTCCTTGAAACAAAGTATGTCAGACAAAGCTTCAGAATCCTTGCCTTCAAGGAGCAGCCTGGTTTTACTCTCTCCAAGATGAACTTGTTCATTCCCTTAGAAATTCATGGTATACTCAATATTCTTCTCCAACACCACAGCTCAACATCATCAATTCTCCCTCTATCATCTCTAGTTATTGTCCAGATTTCTGATGTATAGCAAGTGATCACAAAGACGATGACCTGTATCAGGTGCACCTTAGTCTCCAGTCTGACATCATTGCTCTTCAGTACTTTGGAGAAGTGTCTAACAGCAGACATTTTCCAAACATAATACATCTTTTAATTTCCTGGCTGCTAGTGCCAAGAGTGTTACTGTGAAGCTAAGCAAACTAAAGCTGTTTAGAATCTCAATCTCTTCACCATCATGATGTTATCAATAGGCCCAGAGATGAGAATCTTTTTATTGATATTGAGATCCAATCCATATTGAAAGCTGCAGTCCTTGACCTTCTACAGCAAGCACTTCAGGTCCTCTTTAGTTTCAGCTAGCAGGGTTCTGTCATCTGCTTAACACAGATTGTTGATGAGTCTCCTTCCAATCTTAATGCACATTTCTCGTCATAGGGCCTAGCCTCCTGGATAATCTGTTCTGCATATTGGTTGAAAAGGTATGGATATAGGGCATAACCTTGGCATACACCCTTCCCAAATTTGAAATATGCAGTGTTTCCTTGCTCTCTTCTGAAGACTATCTCCTGGTCCAAATAAGGTTGATCAAGTGTTCTGGGATTCCCTTTCTTCTCAGAGTCAGCCACAGTTTGTTGTGGTCCACACAGTCAAATGCCTTTGCATAATCAGTGAAATACAGATAGACATTCCCCTGGTACTCCCTGTTTTCATCCAAGATCTATTTAACATTAGCTACAATGTCCGTAGTACCACGACCCCTTCTAAACCTAGCCTGCACTTCTGGCAGTTCTGTTCTCAGTTCTCTGGCAGTTACTCACTTTTGGATAAACTTCAGCAAAATCTTGCTTGCATGTCATATTGATGATATTGTTCATTAATTTTCACTCTGTCAAATCACATTTCTTTGGAATGGGAGAAAATATAGATCTCTTGCAGTCAGTCGGCCAGGTGGTTTAAATCCAGATTTCTTGGCACAACTTGGTGAGCACATCCAGGGCAGCATCTGTTAGCTGAAATAAGTCTATTGGTATACCATTAATTCCTGGGGCCTTATTTTTTCCCAATTCTTTCAAAGCAGCTTGAACTTCCTCCTTTATCACCACAGGCTCTTGCTCATACGCTGTTTCATTAAATTCTGTATATGCCAATTCCTTTTGGTATAATGACTCTGTATACTCTTTCCATCTTCTTTTAATGCTTCCTGGGTCATTTATTAATCTGCTCACAGCATACTTAAGTATTGCAACTCGAGGTTTGAATTAGTTCTTCCTTTCCTTGACCTTAAGAAATGCTGAGCGAGTTCGGCCCCTTTGATTTTCCTACTCCAGTTCTTTGCACATTTTGTTATAATATTTTACTTTGTTTTCCTGAACTGCCCTTTGAAATCTTCTCTTCAGCTCCTTAATTTCTTGATTTCTCACCTCTAACATTTTAAAATAAATGTTCAACCACTACCAAATTGATTGAGAAATCGTAGTACATTCACACAATGGAATACTATGCAACACTCAGGAGCAACCATTTTGAAAAATTCTACATATCTTGGGAGTGGCTGGAGAGCATTATGCTGAGTAAACTAAAGCTGTTTCATAAGCATCAATAAATAAAGACCATTATTGTTAAAATAGAAGTATAAGTAGTAAAACATGTACAGGAAATCAAGAAAGGGGAGGAGGAAATAGAGGAGTGACTATAAGAAGGGGTGAAACCACAGGGTCGCAGGTGGGTGGAGAGAGGGGGAATCAAATGGGAAGGATCTGGAGAAAAGACAAGGTAATGATGAACAACATTCAATGATAGTTGATGCAAGAGAATGATTGTATGAAACACAAAATGAATGAAAAATAATATGAACACATTATATATAAACTTTGTAAGCAAAGCAATTAAAAAATGTAAAGAACAATACTGATGTTATGTTCCACTTTGTTGACTTCACCACATAGCATCCCTATATGGGAACAAAGTCTTCTAATAATGCTCTCTGAACTCTAATATGTAAACAGGTAGATTGTCAGGATTTTTCTCCTATCAAATCCCTTTGTGGACTTAAATTACCAAACTTTCTCTTTTTTTAAATTTTATTAAATCTTTTTCTGTCAAATTTTATTTTATTTTTCCTACTAGTTTAGTTACAAAACTTGAAAACAAATTCAAACAAATTCTTTCAACTTCCCTAACCCATCATCAAATTGTCCAACCCAATGATTAATCCCCCTCTCTCCCTGCACATCCACAACCCTCTGCTTCCAGCCTCTCCCACACCTCGTGGATCCTTATATTCATTCTACGATAATGGTTTTATACAATATTTATCCTTGTGGACTGAACTGGTTCACTCAACATAATGCTCTCCAGTCCCTCCCAAGTAAAGAGCTAAGCAGTTAATTCTTCTGTCACCAAAACTTCTACTTAATAAGCATCTACTGAGCAAAGACAATACTCACTATATCATTCACTTGCCAGGTACAAAATAGATATTACTAATTTGCATTTGATTTTAAGGCACTGCTGTTCAGAACAAAGATTTTTTTTCAAACTTGAGTTTCTACTAAAATAATTGGGAGGGCTTCAATACCCAAAGTTAATACTTTTAACAGTTTCTACTTGTTATTTATTGATTGACTACATCTGTGGAAACCATCGTTAAAGAAACTCAATGTAATCTGTGAAAACTACTCCAGGTGCTGATCGTGGAACAGACCATCAACTACTTATGCCATGGGCAGACTATTATATGATTCCAGAAACATCCAAAAAAAAAAAGATGGAATAGCTGGTAAAAATAAATAGAGAAGTAAATAATACTTGTTTAAAAAATAAAAAAGGAAGGAGAGGTTTGAAAGGAGTACACAGAGACACTGTAAAAAAAAAAAAACAAATTGGCTGGAACAGAAGAATTTTATAAACTACATATAATCAAGAGGCAATGGTAATGAAGAAAGAAGTTCAATCTGCTCTGAAGGATAGGCAAGAAACAAGGCCCCAGGAACTGAAGACATACCAATTGACATAATACAACACACAGATGCAGC
>NW_006400003.1:4339808-4342142 GCF_000299155.1 Elephantulus edwardii
TTTTAAATTTCTGGTTGCAGGGAGACAACCAAACTTAAGCTGTTAACAGTCTCAATCTCTTCACCGTTCATTCCTGTACTGCCAATTGGCCCAGTGATGAGAATCTGTTTTCTTGATATTGTTCCTCAATCTTTATTGAGGGATGCAGTCCTTAACCTTCTGCAGCAAAGCGCTTCATGTCCTCCTTTGTTTCAGCAAACAAATTTGTGTCATTTGCATAATGCAGATTGTTGATGAATCTTCCTGAAATCCTGATGCCACACTCCTCATAAAGCTCCACCTCCTGGATAATCTGTTTTGCATATAGGTCGGAAAAATATGGAGATAGGACACATCCCTGGTGTACACCTTCCCAATTCTGAACCATGCAGTGTTTCCTTGCTCTGTTCTGATGACCACCTCCTGATCCAAGTATAGGTTTCACATTAGCACGATCAAGTATTCTGATATTCCCATTCTTCTCAGAGTCAGCCACCTGAATTTCAGAACCATCTCAGGTACAAGTTTGAGGCCTTGAACAGCAAGGAGCAAAGAGCAGATGAGTTGTGGGAGGATATCAAGAATATCTTACGAAAGAGTGGAAAAGGTTATTACAAAGACAGTCAACGAAGAAAAGGCCAAAATGGGCGGCTCACAAGCAGAGCAACGCGGGGCACAAGCAGAGCAATGCATTAAGTCTTATTTGCTGAGGACTGGTGATTTGGCAGCTTAATATCTGGGAACAGACTGCCACCCCTAACTCCCAGCACTGCCCAAGCCCTGCACCCCCTATCCCCGCCACAGCACCGTGTCCAGGGACACCACCCCACCACCATCCCATGCCCCCACAATCTTGGCACACCCTGGTGGCCGCGCCACAACCCTGCACCCTCTGGCAGTGCTCCAGGGCCACTAGAGACTCCTTCAAGCAACACAACAACAGCCATGGACAATACAATTCTGAGTCAGCACACAAAGGCACACCATGGAGACAACCATCATCTGAAGCCACCCATCAAGCTGCTGTGGGACTGATCTGCCATAAGAAAGGCTGGTAGGATCCTAACTGGGTTATCTTGGGCAATGCCTATTGTCTGGGAGAGTTCCCAAGGTTGAGCCCACTGGTGAGAATTTGGCTGAGCTCTCTCAGGGCACGCCAACTGCCCAGGAAAGAGCAGGCCAGTGATAATTTGGTGTAACTTTTGTGGACACTGCAGACCAGCCAGAGGCAAGTGGGTTGGTGGAAATTTGACTTTGTCTTGTTGAGTCCCCTTGACCCAGGAGTTTCCTGGGCACGGGACACGGTGCAAGGGTAACTGTGTGAGCACCACTGGACAGGGACCAGTGAATGAAAACCAGTGGGTGGGAGACTGACAGCTAGAATTTGAATAGGAACCCCAGTTGTAAGCACACCCAGACAACTGAGGCCTGAGTAAGGTCCTCCAAGTGGTTGACCTACCCTTGTGATTGCCACAACCACGTGCATGCCCTTCCCTATTTGGCCCCACACCTGTGTCTACACATCTGCTTAATCAACCTGCCTTTAATCTGGAGCACCTTGACCTTTCTTACCTACCAGAGGCTGCTCTCACAGGCTCTGAATTGACATTTCTCTGGAGTCAGACATTCAGAGAAAAGCACAAGTGGGATAGCTAACCAAATGATCTCTACAGCATTATCTTCATCGAGAACATATCAATGTCTTGAAGAAAGCAAGCTGCCCCACACAATACACAAGCACAAAGCTAGATAACACCCTAGAGTGACACAGTATCAATGGATTTCCTGAAGGCAGAAAGTCTGATGGAACTTTCTGACACAGAATTTAAAAGAACAATGATTGAATATTTTCAATGGATGAAAGACAAACTTGGAGAATTACAGGATACTACAAACAAAAAACAGGAGGAACTTAAAAACAAACAAACAAACAAAAACAGTCCAGAACAATGTAGAGAAAACAAACAAGGTATTAGCAGCACTGGAAAAACAAGAAACCACCTCTAAAATATGAGGTCCAATGTTTCAGATGCTGTCAACATGATGGAGGGGCACATGAACAGAGTTGAGGAGATGGAACAAAGACAATTAAATAGAAGACAAAATTGTCACCACAGATTTGCTAAAGCAAAAAGCAGACTCAAAAAGGAAGGGAAAAGAAGAAAACCTACAAATAATGTGGGACACCATCAAGAGAAATAACATGTGCATCATTGGAATCCCAGAAAAGGAAGAAGCAAGTAAAGGCACTGAAAAAATTGTGGAAGAATTACTAGAGGAAAACTTTCCAGGCATAATGAAGAATGAGAGAATATATGTACAAGAAGTTCAGCGAACGCCATATAGACTAGACCC
>NW_006400003.1:4342547-4343625 GCF_000299155.1 Elephantulus edwardii
AATAATCACACTGAATGTAAATGGTTTAAATGAAACACTGAAGAGAAAAAGAGTAGCAGACTGGATAAAAAGCCAAAATCCATCAATATGCTGTCTACAAGAGACACATCTGAAAAATGAAGATAAAGACAGACTAAAAATAAAAGGGTGGGGTAAAATATACCAAGCAAACAGCAACCAGAAAAAAGCAGGAGTAGGGATATTAATCTCCGATAAAGTACATATTAATGTAAAAACCATCAAAAGGACAAGGATGGTCATTACATAATTCTGAGAGGGTCAATATAACAAGAGGACATAACAATAATAAATATCTATGCACCAAATGAAAGACCTGCAAGCTACCTAAAACAAACATTAACAAAACAGAAAAAGGAAATAGACAACACTACTATAATACTTGGAGACTTAAATACACCCCTCTCAAGAAAAGATAGAACTACCAGAAAGAAACTCAACAAAGATACTGACGAATTAAACCATACAATAAACAACTTGACCTCATAGATATTTACAGGCTAATGCACCCCAAAAAAACACAGTATATCTTCTTCTCCAATGTGTATGGAACATTCTCTAGAATAGATCACATTCTGGGACACAGGGCAAGCATGAATAAATTCAAAAATATAGAAATAATACAAAGCATCTTTTCAGACCATAATACTGCAAAATTAGAAATTAATAATAGGAC
This sequence comes from Elephantulus edwardii, assembly GCF_000299155.1. Lineage (NCBI taxonomy): Eukaryota > Metazoa > Chordata > Mammalia > Macroscelidea > Macroscelididae > Elephantulus > Elephantulus edwardii. The sequence goes on from NW_006400003.1 coordinate 4,343,242, forward strand.
GATAAGGGAGGAAAAAAACATGCATTTGGAAGGTGAACAACTCCTTGCTTGAACACGACTGGGTACTAGAAGAAATAAAAAATGAAATTAAAAAGTTTCTTGAAACAAATGACAATGGAAACACCACTTACCAAAACCTCTGGGAAACAGCCAGAGCAGTAATAAGAGGTCAATTTATAGCAATAAGCAAACACATAAAAAGACAAGAAAAATTAACTATTGATTCTCTAACTCAACATCTTCAGCAAATTGAAAAAGAGCAGCAAGAAAACCCGACACCCTCTAAAAAATCGAAATTATAAAAATTAGAGCAGATATAAATGAAATAGAAAACAGAAAAACAATCGAAACTATCAAAAAAACTAGGAGTTGGTTCTTTGAAAA
>NW_006400003.1:4355172-4360673 GCF_000299155.1 Elephantulus edwardii
CAAGTTGCTATATCTAAGGATGCTCTGGGCAGAATATTAAATGATCTAGGAAGTATTAAGAAGATGGAAAGTGAATACAGTGTCACGATACCTAAAGAAATTGGCAGACACAGAAGAATTTCATCAAACAACATATAAATATGCAAGAGCCTATGGTGATGAAGGAACAAGTTCAAACTGCTTTAAGGAATTGGCAAAAAATAAGGTTCCAGGAATAGATGGTACATCAACTGATATATTTCAACTAACAGATGCTGCCCTAGTTGTGCTCACCAAGTTGTGTCAAAAAATCTGGAGGACAATCACTTGGCCAACTCACTGGAAAAGATCTATATTTGTTCCCATTCTGAACAAAGGTGACCCAACAGAGTGTAGAACAATATCACTGATATCACATACAAGCAAGACTTTGCTGAAGATTTTTCAAAAATGACAGGAACAGCAAATCAACAAGGAACTGCCAGAAGTGTAGGAAGGGCTTGTGGTACTAGGGATATTGTAGCTAATGTTATATGAATCTTGGCTGGAAGCAGGGAGTACCAGAGAAATGTCTATCTATGTTTCATTGATTATGCAAAGGCATTTGACTGTGTGGATCATAACAAACTGTGACTGACACTGAGAAGTCCATAGTATATTCAACAGTTTTATCCAATACCACAACTCAAAGGCATCAATTCTTTTTCTAAGACCATTAATTATTGCCCAGCTTTTTGATGCATAGCAAGTAATTGTGAAGACCATGGCCTGGATAAGGCACAACTTAGTTTCTATACTGACATTGTTTCTCTTCAATACTTTGGAGAGGTCCCTGTCAGATGACTTTCCAAATGCAATTTGTCTTCCTGGCTGCTGGTACCAAGAGTGTTGATTTTGGAGCCAAACAAGCTGAAGCTGCTAACTATCTGATTCTCTTCACTGTCTATTATGATGCTCCTAATTGGATCAGTGGTGAGAATTTTTGTTTCTTGATGTTGAGCTTCAATCAATTTTGAAGAATACATTCCTTGACCTTCTTTCTGTAGCAAATGCCTCCCACCCTCTTTAGTTTCAACAAACAAGGTTGTGTCAACTGCATAACCAGATTGTTGATAAGTCTTCCTCCAATCCTACTGAAGGTAATTCAAAAACAACTGGAATAGTATATCAGCAGATAGCTACCAGACATAGGAGCTGAATTTAGAAGAGGCCATGGCACTAAAGTTATTATTATCAATGTTAGATTGGTCTTGGCTGAAAACAAAGATTATCAGAAGAGTATCTGATTGTGTTTTATTGGCTATGCAAAGACATTTGACTGTGTGAAATACAACAGATGGTGGCTAATCTTGAGAGAACTGGGAATCCCAGAACACCTGATTATATGCATGAGAGCATAGTTGGAGCAAGAAACAGTCATAAAACAGGGAAAGGGGACACTATCGTTCAAGATCCGGAGGATACCTGGAAAGATGGAGTATTGGTGGTCATAATTCAATGGAGACTAATTTTATAAAACAAAATCCACGTGAATGATTGTATGAAACATAATGTCAATGAAGAAAATTGTGAAACACAATGTATACTAATTGTGTATGTAAACCAATATAAAATAAATATTTAAAGAAAAAGAAAATATCAGGAAAATAATTCCAAGGATGTGTTCTGCCTCCATAATTTTCCAATCTATATGCCAAACATGCCATTAAGAAGGAGTCTATTAGAAGGAAGGTTTCATCAGGTTTGGAAGAAGAGTGATTAACAACCTGTACTAAGCAGATGGTACATCCTTGCTTGCTGATCCTGAGGAGAACCTGAAGGGTTTGTTGCAGGTGAAGGACTGCAGTCTCCACTATGGATTGCATCTCAAGATCATAAAAACAAAGATTCTCACCATTGGGCCATTGGCAATGGATGGAGTAGAGTTGAAATTGTTAACAATTGTAGCTTGCTTGGTTCTACAATCAACACTCTTGGCACCAGCAGTCAGGAAGTCAAAAGATGAATTGCATTAGGAAATCTCCTGTCAGGGACCTCTCCAGAGTGCTAAGGAGCAACACTATCAGTCTTCCAACTAACTTTTGCATGCTCTTGGACATTGTCTTTGCAATTACTTATTATACAGTAGAGATCTGGACAATGACTTACAATATTAGAATAAGAATCACTGTCTTTGACTTGGACTACTAAAGAAGAGTTTTAAACATACCATGGACTGCTAAGAGGACAGGTACGTCCTGGAGAGGGTGAAACCAAGTTATTCAAGTTCCATCTTGTATACTTTGGGAATGTAGCTAGAAGGGACCAGTCCTTTGAGAAAGACGCTATGTTTAGCTTGGAAGGAACTCTGGTAATATTGTCCATAATGTGTTGTGTTGCAAACCAAATGGCTGCACATCACCAGTGATTCAAGTCAACCAGCAGGTCTGTGGGAGAAAATAAAAAGTCTCAAAAGAAAAAAAAAAAAAAAAGAGGGGGCAGGTAGTGTGGAAGGAATGCACAGGAGAAGAAGACCGAGGAAGAGATGAACTGAAACAGTAATTGGGGTTGTAGGGTAAGTATGGAGATGGTGAGATTGGCTTAGGATAGCACAGGCTCAGAATTATTGTGCAGAGGGTTTCTATGAGTCACAGATAGCTCAATCGTGCATAGTAACAACAAACTGTTATTGATTATAGTTCAATAGTTCATTTCACATTGGAAGCATCCACTTTCCCAAATAAAAATGGTGGAGATTGGTAAAATTGAGATGTTACAGTTGACATATGTCTTCATGATGTTCTTTCCAGAATAGACTCTAATCTAAAAGAAAATGAAACAACCACTACCACATCAATATTTCAATTCTGTTACTATAATATTATTTGTATTGTGCTTAGAATGGGTATAGCAGTACAATAACAGAGATCCAGTAGAAATTCAGTCATTACTGATGTCAGATGGTTCTTCATTGAGGAAGAGAACACACAAAATTGACTACTTGTGTTTTATTGACAATGTAAATGTGTTCAACTATGTGAATAGTAACATATTATGGATATCATTGTAAAAAATGGGATTCCAGTACAACTTAATGAATTGTGCTGATGTGGAATCTGTACCCACACCTGGAATCAGAGTAAAACAAGGGAATGATAGGTGATTTGAAATGAGCTAAAGTTTGTTTAGAACTTGTATTTTTCACCGTCATTCCCTCTATGTACTAAACAAATTATCTATGAAGCTAAAATATATGATAAAGAGAAAAGTGGCATCAGGATTTGAAAAATATTCATTAAAAATCTGTGGTATGCGAATTATTTGTTGAAAATGAAAAAGAATTGGAACTTTGATCAAAACAGATTCAAGAAACGAAACAAAACAAAAACCAGTTTCCTACGTGGATTATAGTTTAGCATTGTTAAAAAAAAATTCTCACAGCTGGACCAACAACTTTTTATGAAAAATATAAAAGAAATATATTTTTCTTCTTTTCATATAATAAGGACCAATTTTCAGGAAGGGATCCCCAACAGATATGAATTAATAATCTAGTATTATTCTACAATTTAGAAAGATATTAATTCACCTGGCAAATGTAATAGATTTTATTAAGCATACTTACATGTTCTTCCTCAAAAATTAAACTATGCATTTAGGAAATTTGGTAACGGTATTTTGAATAGTTTTCTCAATTAAATAAAATATAATCTATTTTATGAAGAAAAATATTACATAATTAACAGAGAAGTAGCTTATTATATCAGCTCTGAGAATTCTCCAATACTCTGAAAATATTTGTTCTGTTTGCTAGCATCAGCAGATGGGATCAACTGTGGTGTCTGCAGGCTTCTATGCAAAATATTGACTCTCATGTTATTAATCTTCCCATGTTCCAGCTATTCCACCTGATTATTTATATTTGAAATCCATAAATCTAACTCTTTACAAATACCAGACTTTAGACATTGTCTTAATTATTATATATAAAGTTTCCTTTTCTTAAAAATAAGGTTATAAACTTTTACGAATAGTTCTCAAGTTATCTATTACATGTGTCGTTTATCATGCTGAGATAATTGTTTCATAGCTCAAACTGATGTATGTGTTTTAAGCTATGTTCAATTTAAACAAAAAAAAACTTTATTAACTCTTGAATTAGCTGTTTTAAAGTTTTAGATTTTCCAAATTTACAGAATATGTGGCATGCTTTTGTATTTTTTGTACTTGTAGACAATTAAGTCACTTGAAGAGACGTAAATATATTTTAATTTGATAAAATAAATTCAGACATTTATTAGCCACAAAACATGAAAATGTTATTTAGTTTGTTTATCAGTACTCTGGGAGCTTTAAAATTTTATACTTGTTTTGAAAATACAGTTGTCTGAAACACGTAAGTAAATGAAAATTAATTTATTTTCCCTTATATTGTTAGCTATTGTATACCTGAGGAATAATGACACATGCTTTATAACTTATATTTTTATTGTTAATTAGTTTTGTCATTGCTGATGTCTGTGGACATGTTTTTTTAAGAGAACACTACTATATTTTTTAAATACATTGACTGCTTTTCTTTATTTTTTTCCTATGAATTTGAAAATCTCATTTTCTTTTTTTATTTGTTGACTTGTATTTATAGCATTTTTGTTTAGTTTGTACACAGTAAAACTAGGGCAAAAAGATTGTAGGTCCCCCTTTCCTGTTGTCTATCATATTTGGGGAAAGTATTTGTAAAACTGCACTGCATATATTTTTAAGTAGCCTTAAATTTATTTACATTTAAGTTCATACATTATTTCCATATTAGACATTTTTACTCTATTGCCATTAAGTAATATTTGACGCATAGCTGATCCTCCAGCTTGTTTTTGAGTGGTATAAATAATTCAGAAGACAATCTTCCATCTTTTTCTTCCGAGAGCTGGTGGATTCAAACCACCAGAAGAGTACTGCCTTTGAGTTAGCGGTACAGCTCCCTATGGACTAAGTCATCAGAGCTCCCTTGGAAATCATTATAGCTGTTTGCTGTCCAATAAGAATCATCTCATATCTGGCCCTTGAGCAGATTTTCAGGGGTGGTAAATCACACAGAACAAAATTGATTTATGGACTCAGGTTGACTATCTGCCTTTGGGTTACCATCACAACTCCTTACATTTATTTCATTTTTTAAATTTTTTTTTATTTTATTATTTTTGTGTGCGTGTACCGTCAAATCAGATCTGACTGGTACAGGAGGAGATTGTCCTTCCTTCACAGGCAGAGTACATTTATTTAAACATAAGAATGTTGAGTAGGCATCATTAGCTTTTCTGTTTTTTTTCTCTCTCAGAATATGTATTCTAGGCAAATAAAACATGTCATTGCTTGAATTTCTCAGAAACAATGACTATGTGCCTTATGATGAGAATGAAGTTGGCCGTTAGTATTTAAAACTCAAAAATAAACATTAAAATTGAATGTTGAGATGAAAATAAATCCACATATTGTATTAGATATAATGCTGAAATAAATAACTAATACAAATTTCATATGCA
>NW_006400003.1:4361278-4364726 GCF_000299155.1 Elephantulus edwardii
TGTTTTCCTAGCAGTCCATGGTATTCTCAATACTCTTCTCCAGCACCACAGCTCAAAGGCATCAAGATTGCCTAAAATTTTTTTTTTGGTGGGGAGAGTGTCTGGTAGGAGTTGTACTATCAATCTTTCTAGTGAATCCTCAAGCATTTCAACTTGAGCCTCTGTAAACCATCGAGTGTCATTCGTATATGTGATATAGAAGTCAGTTAGAACTTGGTGACAATGAGTTTAAGGTTTTAAACCTTTCTTTTTTTGTCAAAACCGAGGAGGACCTGAAATATTTGTTGAAGAAAGTCAAGGACTGTCATCTTCAATATGGATTAAAGCTCAAGAGCAAGAAGACAAAGACTGTTACCACTGGGACAATTGACAGCACCATGATAGATGGAGAAGAGATTGAAGTTGTTGATAATTTTAGCTTTCTCAGTTCCACAATCAACACTCTTAGCAACATCAGCCAGGAAATCAAAAGATGGATTGCATTAGAGAAATCTGCTCTAATTAGCGGTCAGGGACCTCTCCAAAGTGCAAAAGAGTAACAATGTCGGTCTAGAGACTAAGGTGATCCTGATTCAAGCCGTGATCTTTTCAATTACTTGTTGAGAGTGTCAGAGAGTTGGGTAATGACTAAACATTGCAGAAGAAGAATTGATGCCTTTGAACTGTGATGCTGAAGAAGATACCATGGACTGCCAAGAGAATAAACAGGTCTGTCCTGGATAGGATGAAACCAAGCTGTCCCTTGGAGGCAAGGATTTTGAAGTTCTGTCTCACATACTTTGGACATGTAGCCAGGAGGTACCAGACCTTGGAGAAGGACATTACACTTGGAAGAATGGAGGAACAGCACAAGAGAAGAAGATCCCAGATGAAATAGATTGACTCAGTAACTGAAGTCATGGGTATAGGTGTGATAGAGACAGTGAAGTTGGCTCTACATGGAAAGCTGTTTAGAGCTATTGTACGTGGGAAAGCTGTGAGTCACATATGAGTCACATTGCTTATGAGGAAACTAGTTAACATATAACAATAACAACAACAATAATCAAAATTTTCTATTTAGGCTGAGAAGAAATATTTTTCTTTTTTTTTAAAAGAAATATTTTTCAATACGACTCCTGAACATCTATATCAAACAAAATTAGCATTTAAGGACAATATCAAATATAATTTTAAAATATTTATATATGTAAAGCCATTCAAAGTAACTTTTTCTTTCTGTTTATAAACATTAGAATAAGAGAAGAAAATAATAAATCAAAACACACATAATAAAAATGTTGTTTGTTGTTGATTGCCATTGAATCGAGGTAGACTCATGGTTACTCTATGAACAAAAGACTTAATGCCTTTCCAGAGGTGTCGTTGTTTCTCCAAATTTATAGAGTTTCCAGAGGTATGTGCTTTAGGAAGTGGATGCCACTCCTGCTTCCCACCTGCTTTATAACTGGGAGCTCCACAAAGCACTGTTCACAATGGAAAACCATTGTGGCATTTGATATCCCCATGGCACAAGGTTCAGCATCACAGCAAACACAGGTTATATCATACAGAACATTGACCAAGAGTGATATGCAAAGTGGAAGAATGTTCCTCCAGATGTAACAGTACTAGTCTCATTTAGCAGTGGCCAAGTATTGTCGAGTCGAATATGACTCAGAGTAAGATTGCGCAGAAGACCCGAACTTTGTTCTATAATTAACATCATTTCTATATATTTATAAGAGAGTTTGTAGAGTCCCCAAAGGTATCTATTACAATAATATTAATAAAAGAAACAGGAAAAATAATAGTACAATTTATAATATAAAATCAATGGGAGATGTAGTGGCTGCAGTCCATAATTAGTTGATCTACTAATGCTAAGGAGTCACGTCTTTGGCATTTGGGATCCATTGGTGTTCCACAGGAGAAAAATGGGCAATCTCTTCCCCTAAAATTTACAACCTGGAAAACTCATTGAAAAGTCGGTATTGTATCAGTTCTGACTATACAAAAATATGAAACAGAAGATAGATGTAAAATGAAAACAAATTTACCAAAACTATTGTTTCATTAACTTATTATTTAATGAATTAATATTTAATTAGCCTAAGTCTTAATTCCTTTTTAGATTTTAGTTCCTGAAGACTTTATGGATTTATTATCAAGATGCATTACCTAGAAAAATCTCACTATTATTGAAGACACAAAGCAAGCTACCAACAGAGTGAACTCCTTGAAGTATCGGGATTATTTAAAATAAGAAATTTCTTAAATTTTTTTATGGTGGTAAAGAGTATAATAAATTTGGAGCCATTAAGAATCTTACATAATTTTAAACCTAACTGGAGATCTCAAAACTATCACTACTGTCCACATACTCTTCCCTCAAACATAACAATGAAACAGCAACAATAAACAATGAAATAGTGTCTGTATCACAGTCACAAGTATAAATTCAGACATTTTTCCAAGCATTAGTAGAACATAAAATGCAAGTCTGAACAATATCCAAATTAATCCTAGAAATGCTCAACACAAAATTTCAGCATCTACCATTTATAATACACTTTATAAATAGTTTAACGTCTCAAAAAAGTTTAAAATAAATCTTGCCTTAAAATTCTCCAAGGCTATTTTTGGACTTGGAAGAAAAAGGAAAAGCATCCTAAAGAGAATTCTCTAAGTTTTAACTTGAAATAAAAAGCTCTAAGTAACTGTTCTTAAACTAAAAATAAAATAGGATACCCAGAGAAAAACAACAAAGAAAAAAACCCACGAAAACCAACAAACCCACATTATTTAGCCCACTATTCATTTTAAAAAATGGGATCACTTTGTTTCTGAGTTTTTTATTATTATAAAGTGTATGTTTGCTTAAAAAGTCAAATGCAGTAGAAATAGATAAATTAAAACTTGAAATTTAGTCCACTGTTGTTACATGAATAAACAAATTGGATCAGTTTATTTATCATACCATATACATGAAGCTGAAAAGTGTAAAAGTTTTTCAAGGCTTATTAAGGAAAAGTCCAATGTCCTTTCTCCTATATATTGGTAGTTTTTGCGAAGGTAGACACTTTTCAATAGTTGTGTTATCTCATTTATATTTATCATCAGAAATTTATGTAATATGATTTTATTTCTTCAGTATATTTTAATATCTTACGAATGGATGTAAAGAGAGATTGCTGTTGTTGTTGCTGATGTGTTCCATCAAATGAGAAATGACCCTTAGCTGATGGTCCAGAGGGTCTTAGAAGCAGTTAATCACAGGAAAAGAGAATGCTCATCCTTCTACCATGGGACAGCTGGTGATGTGTTCAAATTGTGTGCCTTTGGGATTGCAGCACAACTTCTTACTACTAGTCCATCTGTGCTCAAAGAAACATCACATGTCTTATATATATAGTATAGACTACTTTTCTTATGGCTGAGGCAAGGAATATACGACGATTTTTTATTT
>NW_006400003.1:4366211-4368424 GCF_000299155.1 Elephantulus edwardii
TCAAGGAAAAACAAGTCCTCGGAAAGGGATGCTGTGTTTGGGAGGGTAGAAGGACAGTGCATGAGAAGATGACCCTTAATGAGATGGATTAATTCAGTGACTGGGATTATGGGGATAGGTGTGTCAGAGACAGGGAGATTGGAACAGGATAGGACAAGGTTCAGGGCTATCTTACATAGCATTGCCATGAATTGCAGGCCACTGGATGGCACATAACAACAACAATAAGAGTAACATTTAAATATCCTCAATACTATACCAATAGACAACAGTAGATGAGAGATGGAGGAGATTGAAGTTGTCACCGAATTCACTTTTCTTGGATACAAGATCAACAACCATACCAGCAACAGATAATAAAGAAAAAGAAAAAGGATAACTAGTAAACCATGTATGAGGATCCAAGGAGGGGAAAGAAGGCAACAGATGGGTAAGGATGGGTGTTTGGGGCATAATCATAACATTGCACAATTTGATGGGTAAAGGGAGGGGTAGGCAAAAGAAATGGGAAAGATCTGGTTTGAAAAACAATGTATACAAACTTTGTGAGTAAACCAGTATGAAACAAAAATTTTATTAAAAAGAAAGAAATAAAAAGACTAGTTGTACTGGGAAACACAATGTCAAGGACACTCCAAGATGAGAAAGAGTAATGATATCAGTGTAACGCCTAAGGTACATCAGATTCCAGCCGTGTTCTTCTCAATAACTTCCTATCCATATTAAAGTTGAACCATGGGTTATGGTGACAAGAAGAAGAATCAATGATTTTGAAAATATGGTGTTAGGGAAGGATAGTTAATATACCATGGACTGTCAAAAGAACAAACAAGTATGTCTTTGAGGAAGTACAACCAGGGTTCTCCTTAGAGGCAAGGATGGTTAAATCTCATCTCATATATTTTGGGCATGCTGTCAAGAGAAGCCAAATCTTGGAAAAGGATATCATGCTGGAGATAGCAAAGGGTCAGAAAAAGAGAGGAAAACTTTCAACATGATAGATTGACACAGTGACTGTAACAATGGGCTCAAGCATATCAGAAATGTTAAAAGAAGGCATAAGCTAGAGAAAGGCTCAGACTTATTGTTCATAGAGTCACCAAGAAGCTTAGTCAATTCAATCTAACAACATCAACAACAGCAACAGTAAAAGGAAATTCTTTCGGAGGAAATACCCACTCATGTATGGAAATTCTGATCTAGTGGTAAGAAGCTGTGTTGCAATCCTGAAGGCACAAGGTTCGAGGCCACCAGCTGCTCATGGGAGAAGGATTGGCAATCTCCTCCCATGCAATTAACTCCCTCTGAAAACCTGCCAGAGGGTCAGCGATGGGTCGGTTCCAACTACACAGTACACAACGTAAAAGGTAAAATTGGAGTAAGTAAAAAATATCCAGTATCCTGTTAGCAGCTGTTAGACAAGTCTAACATGCAAATCTTATGGTGAAAAAAATAATTGTTTAACTTATTAACATACAAGTTGGCGTTAATTGAGATATTTTGACTTGATTTGTAATCATTAAGCATTTTTATCTCATTGTCATCACTTCAGAAGTGACCCATTGTTGGCTTCCTAATGTATTTTAGGAGGTGGTAGATAGTAAGGACTAAGTATGCCCATCTTTCTCCTGGGGAGCCTCTAATAGACTCAAAATACCAGAGAGACAGCATTTTAAGCCTAGTAATGCTGTTCTATGTAAACTACAAACTAATTCTTATCAAACTTCTAATTTTATTGTGGAACTAACCATCAAAATGGGGATCTCTCGTGGTTAGGTAGTAAGAAATTGTGCTGTCAAAATAAAAAATGTGATCTGAATCCACTGGCTATTCTTTGAGAAAAAAGATTGGGAATCTCCTTTCATGTAATTTACTGCCTCTAAAAGCCATCTGAGGGTATAGTATTAGATAGATAGCACATTTTTTATATTCTTTTACGCCAAAGAAATAATTACATAGTATAACAGGGAAAAATATTAGCCCATCAGGTGAGGTCCATGTGTGAAGCTGCCTTTGTGTTTTTCAAAAAGAGGTATTAGCAATGTTAAATCATTTAAAAAGAAAAAAATCATTCTACTTCTATCCTCTTTTCTATCACCAAGCCCATACTTTCTGACTCCTGTTCTTTCTTGATTGTTTGCAACTTTTGCATTCTAGTCACCAGTTATCATTAACTCATCTTGATTGAATGTTTGGTCCACTTCAAAATGCAA
>NW_006400003.1:4368759-4370360 GCF_000299155.1 Elephantulus edwardii
CCAAGGACTAGTCCCTCCTGACCATGTACCCAAAGTATGGGAGGCAGAGGTTCAAAATTTTTGCCTTTAAGATGCAGCTTAGTTTCACCCTCACCAGGAAAGACTTGTTGTTTTCTTTGCAGTTCACTGTTTATTCAACACTCTTCTCCAGCACCACAACTCAAAGGCATCAATTCGTCTTCTAACATCTTTAGTCATTGTCCATCAGTCTGACACATAGCAAGTAATTGTGAAGATGATGGCCTGGATCAGGCACACTTTAATCACCAGACTGACACTGTTGCTCTTCAGTACTCTAGAGAGGTCTCTGACAGCAAACTTTCCCAATGTAATTTGTCTTTTAATTTCCTGACTGCTGGTGCCAAGAATGTTAATTGTGGAACCAAGCAAGCTGAGGTCATTTGCAGTTTCTATCTGTTCGCCATCTATCATGAAGCTGCCAATTGGCCAAATAGCGAGAATCTTTGTTTTCTTTATGTTGAGCTTCAGCCCATATTGAAGACTATAGTCTTTAACCTTCTGCAGCAAATATCTCATATTTTATTCAGTTTCAGCAAGCAAGATTGTGTCATCTGCTTAATGCAGATTGTTGATGAGCCTTCCTCAAGTTCTGATGCCATATTTATCATCATGAAATCCAGCCTCCTGAATTATCTGTTCTGCGTATAGATTTAAAAGGTATGAGCATAAGATTCATCCCTGCTGCATACCTTTCCTGATCCAGTGTTTCCTTGATCTGTTTTGACTAAGGCTTCCCGGTCCAAGTATAGGTTTTCGCATGTGCACAATTAGTTTTTCTAGGATTCCCATTCTCCTCTGTGTTAGCCACAGTTCATTGTGAACCACACAGTCATTCTGACATTTTGACTATGAACACTATTTGTCTTCCATTATTTCTTCTTTGCATAGTATAAAATATTATTATCTGATGTAAAGTGCTCAAAGCTACTACATCTCATCTCACTAATACCCAGAATGTCAATGTTGATGCAGTTCATTTAATGTTGAACAATCTTTAGTTTCCCAACATTCAGGATATGTCCATGTTCCAACTATTAAATGGTGTTTGCCAATATTTTTCCTCATTTCTACTCACTTCCAATCTGGGTTCGACCACTGATACTATAACTATCCACATTACTCAACTTGTCACAGCTACAGAATCAGATTGACAAAATCTGTGGAAGGAATTTGCTGGGAAAGCTCAGTACCAACAGTCAAAACTAGGCCAGGGCAGACTATGGGTCAGACCATGAATTATTATTGTGAAAATTTAAATTGATGTCAAATAAAAGAAAAAAAATAAGTCCATGAGAACCAATATAATGTTGTACCTACTCCATCTGATCTTGAATTTATTCCATCATAATTTCTAAATCATCTGAAGAATAGCTTTGAAGCCTTGAACACCAATGATCAAAGACCAGATGATTTGTGGGATGACATGAAGGATATAATTCATGAAGATAGCAAAAGATAGAAGAGAAAGGTGAAGATAAAATAGATGTCAGAAGAGACAGAAAATTGCACTAGAGTGTTGAGAAGCCAAAACAAACAGAAAGCATACCTAAGTAAAAGAGCTGAACAGAAGAGTACAAAGG
>NW_006400003.1:4371000-4372359 GCF_000299155.1 Elephantulus edwardii
TAAGCAGGAGACAATGATAATGAAGGAGGAAGTAGACGCTGCATTGAAGGCATTGGCAAAAATAAGGCCATAGAAACTGATGAGATATCAACTGCCTTATTTCAATTAACAGATGCAGCTCTGGAAAGGCTTACCAGCTGATAGCAGGAAATTTGGAGAACAGCTGTCTGGCCAATGGATTGGAAAAGTTCCATATTTATTTCCATAATCAAGAAAGGTGATCCAACAGAATGTAGAGACTGTGAACAATATCATTAATATAACACGAAGCAAAATATTGTTGAAGGTAATTAAATAACAACTAGAAGAAGACAGATAGGGAATAGCCAGAATTGTAAACAGGATTTAGAAGAGGCCATGGCACTATAGATATCATTGTTAATGTCAGATGAATCCTTCCTGAGAGTACAGAATACAAGAAAAATGTCTACGTATGCTTTTTTGACTATGCAAAGGCATTTGACTGTGTGTATCATAACAACCTGTGCCTAACATTGAGAAGAATGGGAATCCCAGAGCATTTAATTTGTTCATATGTGAAATCTATACCTGGAATAAGGGGCTGTGGTGAGAAGAGAGCAAGAGAACACTGCATGTTTTAAAATTAACAAAGGGATGTGTTCAGAGTTGTATTCTGTCTCCATACCTATTCAATCTGTACGCTGAACAATTATTCGAGAAGCTGGACTTCATGAAGAAAAATTTGTCATCAAGATCAGAGAAAGACTCATCTGTATTATGCAGATGATACAATCTTGCTTGCTTAAAGTGAGGAGAATTTGAAGCACATGTTAGAGAAGATCAAAGAATACAGCTTCATTATGGATTGCATTTCAATGTCAAGAAAACAGAAATTTTTACCACTGGACCAATAGACAACATCATGATAGGTGCAGAAAAGGTTGAAACTATCAACAACTTACTTGGATTTACAATCAATGTTATTGGTACCAGTAGTCAGGAAATAAGGAGATGTATTGCACTGGGAACATCTGTAGTCACAGCTTTCTCCAAATTATTGAGGAGTAATGATGTCAACTTGAGGACTAAGATGTGTCTGATTCAGGCCATAGTTTTTTCAATCATTTGCTATGCATATGAGACCTGGACAATGAATAAAGATGACAGAATAATTGGTGCCTTTGAGCTGTGCAGTTGGAGGAGAGTACTGAACATCCCATGGAATGCCAAAAAGAACAAACAAATATGTCTTAGCAAGGATGCAGCCAGCGTGCTCTTTGGAGACAAAGGTGATAAAGCTTCACTTCACATGTTTCTATGGTGGCTACTTCTTTTAGAGGGACATAATATTTAGAAAGACAGAGAGTCAATGAAGGAGAGGATGACTCTCAAGGAGGT
>NW_006400003.1:4373882-4381186 GCF_000299155.1 Elephantulus edwardii
CTCAGACCCCGCAGACCCCTCCCATCTTCCCAGGTAATCGAAGACGCAGAAACTGAGCGACATTCGTTCCGGCAGACCACTCAAAGGAGGGGTTAGGCATCCGACTAGCTGAAGTTGGGCAGCTTAGAGGATGGGGAATATTACAACTAAATAATCAAGGGATGGATAACTAAACGTATCAAGTATTCTGTGATGAAACAGAGAGCACTTTCATAATTTGTTTCCTTAACTATCATAAATACCTTATACCTTTGTTTCTCTTCCTTTTTAAGAATGAAAAGAAATGGAGAAATCTGAAATTAATTATTATTTAATAAGAATAGCTTGCCTTCTAATATATAGTGCAATCGTTTTTATCCATGTAGCTTTTATATATTGCAAAAATTAGTTCATCAATCATTTCATAATGAAGGCAGAAATTATGACAAGTTTTAAATAATTTCCAATAGCTTCCAATATTAATATCATTCTCTATTTAAATGATGTAGATACAATCCTTGCTAAGTGATCATGTTGGATTTCACAGAGGATAACAACATCAATCTATGCCCCAGGAGGAAACACACAAGATATTGTTTGAAAATACAACACATGGTTTTAAAATGTAGCTCTTTTCTACAAGATCAAATGTAGCAGGGGGCTGGGTGGAACCAATCTAAGGTCTTATAACTTAGCTATTTCAAATGTGAGATAAACTAAGACTTCAGTAATTAATACATCAATTTTCTAAATAAAGCAGTGGTCTTCATACAGTGGCAATGATTTTAATTGCATACTCTTTTAGCTAGTGGGGCTCTCTGGTGGTATACATAAGGCCTTAGGGAGGTGCTTTGCTGACTTGTCACTCTGACAGTTTGAATTTACTAGCTCTATTCTGAGGTTTAAAGAATAAGCAGTTTCCTCTCACACAATTATAATACTGAAAACCAATTAGAAATTCAGCAGTGAATGGATTTCTGATCTATAGCAGTGACTTTGAGCTTCTCTGTCACTAGAAACTATTTGAGAGTTTTTGTTTCAGGATATGAAATTGTACGTACTATTCAGAGACATTTTATTGATACTGTGGAGCAGTACTTTCCCAGTCTGCATTTTTTTTAATCTTCTCTCTAATTTCTAAAATCAGTGAAGAGTGTAACTGGTTCTTTAAAGGAAAAGAAAATTGTATTTTGTTAGGAAGAAGCTTTTTATTCAGGGGGAAAAAATTAGCCAAGAATAGGTATTTGTCATTTTAGGGGAAAAAGGATAAAGGTAACACTCCAACACATTGATCTTTGATCACTTCAAAGAGTTAAGGGTAAAGAGATTCTCTTCTATATAAGCTGAGAGTAAACAAGAATAAGAAAATGAAAAGAGAAAATTTTTAAATAGAATTAGTGTATGACATCACAGGTAGTAAATAAGAATGGTTAGAGTAGTCAACCTATTCTTCTAAAATCTCAGAATGCATTCTGTTTTGTCAGAACTAACTCATAGCTGACCCAACCAGTGGGTTTCTAGAGACAGTAAATTTTAAGGGGGGTAATTTCCCACCTTTCTTCTGCAAAGCAGTTGATAGGTTCCAAACACCAGAGAGATGAAATTTTGGATTAAAAGCACAACTCTCTATGGACAACATCATTAGAGTTCCTTAAATGGGCCCTTAAAGGATAATATTTTGCCACACGCTCGGTTTTTAACAAATACCAGGGCTTTGATTAAACAATATAAAGTTTGATCCACAACCACTTAGTTTCTTGATGATGTTGTTGTTGTTGTTGTTAAGTGCCGTCGAGTTACAGGCAACTCATAGCGACCCTATGAGGGAGAGTCCTCAACACTTGGGTGCTTTTCATCCTCTCTCCAGGTTCATAGGGTTTCCAGAGCTAAGCTGTTTAGGAAGTGAATGCCACTCTTCCTTCCAAGCTTGTTTTAATCGGGGAGCTCCACCCCACTCTCAGTCCACATTAGGTAGCCAACCATTAACGCATTTGACACATCAGTGTCACAATGTTCAGCTTCACAGCAACCACAAGGGACCATGGTACAGCAATTTGTACATCAGGGCTATATGACCTAGAGGAATGTCTAAACAAAAATAATGAAAGACTGCCTGAGGGCACAGACCAGAGGGCCCTTTTGGGCTGGAGCCCCTGCTGCCTTAAACTCTAGGCCAAGCCTGGTTTGCCTGGCTCCTGGAGACAGAGTAGTCTTTCACATCCAAAAACTGCCACAACAATCATTCACACTGCACCATGCTCTCTCTGGTCATAGCAACCCTGGGCGAAGCAAACCTGGGAGAACATGGCCGCCTTTTCTCCCCTCTTCCCCTTTTGGACTTGAAGCCCATTGAGGCAAAAAAATGGTTATCTGGAGGGTTTTTGTTTGAGCTCATCAACGGTAAGTAAGAGATCATATCTGAGTTACTCAAACCATAGGTTAAGATGGTTATTTTCTGTAAGCTTTACTCTTGAATTCTAAGAGCAGTATGATTTATAAAATAACTTCTATTTTCCAGTATCACAGATTCCAGGTAAAATTCAAAAGTATTAACTTTTGTTAGTGAATCTTAGAAGATTCTCACCACTGGGCCATTTGGCAGCATCATGATAGATGGTGAAGAGATTGAGATTGTTAACAGCTTCAGTTTGCTTAGGTCCATAACCTGCACTCTTGTTACCAGCGTTCAGGAAATCAAAAGACAAATTGCTCTGGGAAAATCTGCTGTCAGAGACTTCTCCAGAGTATTGAAGAGCAACAATGTCAGACTGGAGACTAAGATGTGCCTGATGCAGGCCATGGTCCTCATAATTACTTGTTATGAATCATAGAGCTGAACAATGACTAGGGATTAAAGAAGGAAAGTTGAAGTCTTTGAGCTGTGGTGCTGGAGAAGAGAATTAAATATACCGTGGACAGTTAGGAAATCAAACAGGTTCGTCCTATAGAGGGTGAAACCAGACTTCTCTTTGGAGGCAAGCATTCTGAAGCTCCATCTGAAATCTTAAGTTATTGTTCAGCTTTCAGATGCATAGTAAGCAATTGAGAAGACTATAGCTTATATTAGGAATATATTAGTTATTAGCTTGTCATTGTTTCACTCTGAAGAGGTCCTAGACAGCAGATTTTCCCAAGGCAACTCCTATTTTGATTTCCTGACTGCTGAAACCAAGGGTGTTGATTGTGGATTAAAGTAAGATGGATAATTGACAACTCTAATTCTTTCTCCATTGATTGTGATGCTGCCTATATTTTAGTGGTGAGTGGTTTTGTTTTTTTGATGTTGAAATATAATCTATATTGAAGGTTGTAGGCTTTGACATTCTGCAGCAAGTGTTTCAAGGTCTAATACAAATACTGTGTTTTCATTAAGCCAATATCAGCTAAATATTATTTTGTGAAAAATACAAACTCTTTCCCTTGCTAATTTCCTATCATGCTAAATATGTTATAGATGAAGAATGTGGTAAAGTTTTTGCTGTTGTTAAATACTATTAGCTGTGACTCTAATACATAGCAAAATCATGTAGAACAAATTGAAAACTTGTTCAATTTTATGTCATCTTCACTATTTCTGCTGTGCTTAAGCCCATTGTTACAGTCATCTGGTCAATTTGTCTTTGAGTATCTTCTCTTTCTCTGATCTTTCATCTTTCCGGGTACAACTTGACCTACTATGAAAGGACTACATGAAATGTGGTGGTGGCCAAGTCTGACTTCTCACCCACTTCATAAAGGGAAAGTTTCCTCCTCAATGATATCCATAGTAATAGGATTTTTGAACATTTGTCTCATATACTTTGGGCACAATGGCCAAAAGTACCATCCTTTGAAGAAGGACGTCAGGCTTGGAAGGGTGCAGGGACAGCACAGGAGAGGAAGACCCCAGATGAGGTGAATTGACAGAGTAAGCAGAATAATAAGGGTAGGTACGTCAGAGTCAGCGAGACTGGCTTAGGATAGGGCAGGCTTCAGAGCTGTTATACGAGGGTCCCTATGAGTTAAAGGCGACAGAATGACAAATAACAACAACAATATAAAAATAGATACATTGTTATACATGTCACCCCACATGCTTCTATACCTATATTTATGAATCACTGTGTCTGATGTCTGTTCAAAGACTCACAGACTTTACTCATATGTGTGGTATTTATTAGGGAAATAGACTGGAATATGGAGGAGGCAAAGACTGTCTCACAATGCAAGTCCACATTTACTTCAGCAGTCCTGATTAAAAAGGCACAATCCTCAAAATCTCTCAAAGTGAAAGTCCATGTTCAGTTCAGCAGCACAAATGCAAGAATCCTCTGGTTTCCTCAGTCATCTGGGAAACTGTCTCTCAGAGCAGTTGTAAGACTTCCAGCAAGCAAAATATTTACCTGTGGTCTTTATTTCTAGGGTTTCTCTGGTTACTGCTAACCACAGTCTCATCACAATCTACCACCATCACTGCTGTGTTTGATATTGTGGCAAGTATTCTCTTAAATCACCCTCAAATCTGTTGATGATTTGTAAGACCATGTGTTCACAGTTAAGGTGGATTTGAGATCATACCCCCGAAAGGGGGTAGTGAAATGGCTGTTGTTGTTGTTATTATGTACAGTCGTGTCGCTTGCGCTCATAGTGATCCAATGTACAACAGCCTAAACCCTGCTCCATCCCTTGCCAATTGTATTGTCTCCTACACACTTAACCCCATTATCCCAGTGACTGAATCAATCCATCTCATCGAGGTCTTCCTCTCCTGTGCTGTCACTCCACCCTCTCAAGCAAGACGTCCCTCTCCAAGGAGTGATCCTGCTTTGCAACATGTCCAAAATATGTCAGATGGAGCTTCAGAATCCTTGTCTCCAAGGAGTAGCTTGGCTTCACCCTCTCCAGGATGAACTTGTTTGTTATCCTAGCACTCCATGCTCTTCTCCAGTTCCAAAGCTCAAAGGCATCAGTTCTCCTTCTATCATCCCTAGTCATTTCCAGGTTTATTTTGTTTTATTTTCTTAATATTATTTCTATTTGGAATTTTTAAGATGACTTTTATCAGTGTTCATATAATAGTTCCTTTACATTATGTTTCATTCCTAATGCATAAGAATTATTATACGAAATGCAATATTAATGAAGGATAGTGTGGAGCACAATGTATATTTAGATTTTTTGGAGTTTTTTTTAATCGTTATTTTAGTGAAATTTTACAGGATTATGATGAGTTTTCATTTGTTTATTGAAATAAAACTTTTATGTTTTTACTTTCACATAAATTATTAATACGGAAAATTTTTCACTTTAACATTTTTATTTATTGCTTATAAAAACAGTTGTATTCAGACAAACCATATATTGTGGTAGTATAGGTCATAATGTATCTAACTGCTAAATATAATTTACATTACGGCAGTTCCAGCCCACCAGTCACTTTTTCAGTAATTAGTACAAAAATAGCTCTGGTGACCTAATGGCAAGAAGCTATTCTATAAGCTTGAAGACATGAGGTTTGAGGCCATCAAGTGCTCTGTGGGAAAAGGATGGGCAATCTCCTTCCATGCAGTCTGAAAATACACCAAAGAGTCAGCTATGAGTCAATAGTAAACAACACACAAAAGCTCCCATTAAATGGAGGTTTACGATGTCAGAAACACCCAAACAACTGGACTATGGTCTCTGACATGTATTACTCTTCTTCCCTTCAGTCCTCTTGTTATTCACTAGAAGATCTCAAAATTACTCTTGTTGCATGAAATTGAGTAAGAACCAATCCATATCTGACTTTCCAGGCGGGATTTTCAGAGGCAGTTAATTTCATGGGAGGAGATTGCCCATTCTTCTTCTAAGGAGATTTGAACAGCATACCTTTGGGATTGTAGTACAACTTCTTACCATGTTGTTGTTATTTTGTTATGTGCCGTCGAGTAGTCTGCAACTCATAGTGATGCTATGTACAACAGCTCTAAACCCTACTCTACCCTGTGTCAATCTTATTGTCTCTGACACACCTAATCCCATTACCCTAGTCACTGAATTCATCCATCTCATCTATGGTCTTCCTTGCCTCTGCAGTCCCTCCACACTCCCAAGCATGACAGGGTCTGTTCCCTCCATGCAACATGTCCAAAGCTTCAGAATCCTTGCCTCCAAGAAGCAGTCTGGTTTAACCCTCTTCAGGATAAACCTGTTCTCGTAGTAGTCCATCGTATATTCAACACTCTCTTCCAACACCACGGATCAAAAATATCAATTTTCCTTCTATCATCCCTAGTCATTGTCTAGCTCTCTAATGCATAGCAAGTGATTGCAAAGACCATGTCTTGTATCAGGTGTACCTTAGTCTCCAGACTGACATAATTGCTCTTTATTACTTTGAAGAAGTCTCTGACAGCAGGCTTTCCCAACACAATATGTCTTTTCATTTTCCTCGCTGCTCAAAAACCATCAGTGAAATAGGTCACCTAGTTATGGATTATATAGGTGATGTGCATGATGACAGAGACTGGTGAATGAAGCTATTGTTTGTTTGTTATCATCTAATGGTTGTCAGTTGTCGATGTAATTGGATCAGGATGTAGTGTCCAAAGCCATGAGTTACAATGTTTAAAGATGCTATGGGCAGAATATTGAAGGATTCAGGAAACATTAAAAGAAGATGGAAGGAGTATACAGAGTCATTGTACCAAAAAATATTAGCTACTACAGAAGAATTTCAAGAAACAACATATGGTCAAGAGGCAGTGGTGATGGAAGAGGAACTTCAGGCTGATCGGAAGGACTTGGAAAACAGTTAAGGCCCAGAAATAATGGAACGCTAATTGATGTATTTCAATAAATAGTTGTTGCCCTAGATGTGCTCATCAAGCTTTGTCAAGAAATCTGGAAGACAAACAACTTGGCTGGCTGACTGGAAGAGATCCATATTTATTCCCATTCCAAAAACAAGGTGTTCTCAACAGAGTGCGGAAATTATCAAACAATAACACTATTATCACACACTAGCAAAATCCTGCTTAAGATCATCCATAAACAACAGGAACAAAACAAGCTACCCTTAGAATTGATCATGGCACTAGAGACATTACTCTAAATGTCAGATAGATCTTGGCTGAAAGCAAAGAGTACCAGAGGAATGTGTGTCTGTGTTTCATTAACTATGCAAAGGCATTTAACTGGGTAGATCACAACAAATTGTGGCTCACCTTGTGTAAAATGGGAATCCAAGAATACTTGATGGTGCTTATGCAAAATCTATACTTGGAGCAGGAAGCAATCCTCAGAACGAAGCAGGAAAATACTGTATGGTTCAAAATCAGGAAAGGAGTGCATCAGGGATGCAT
>NW_006400003.1:4382431-4423469 GCF_000299155.1 Elephantulus edwardii
TGTCAAATACCATAATGGTTACCTATTATGTACAGTGTTTGGATGAGCTTCCAGATTGATTTATGCTGGGAAGCAGGAGCGGCATCTAATTCCTAAACTAGATGTCTCTGGAAACTGTACAAACTCTCTAAATGCACAGAAATGATGGTCGCTATAGAACAAAGTTATGTACAGAAATGATGTTAGTTTTAGAACAGAGGTTCAGGTCTTTTGTGCAAAACTTACTCTCAGTAGTATTTGACTTGAGGACACTTAACCGCTGCTAAATTAAATTAGTGCTGTTTATATCTGGAGTAACATTCTTCCACTTTGTAAATGACTCTTTGTCAATGTGCAGTATGAAGTAACCTGGGTTGCTGTAATGCTGAACCTTGTACCATTGGTGTATCAAATACCAGAATGACTTCCCAATGTGGACAGTGTTTGGAGGCACTCCCAGTTGTAAAACAGGTTCATAAGCAGGAGTGGCATCCACTTCCTAAACCACATGCCTCTAGGAACTCTATGAACTTGGATTTGACTATAGTTATGGAAAGGCATTGTATCTTTTGTTCATAGAGTCACTATGAGTCACACTTAATGGCAATCAACAACATACATGGAAAGATCATATTAATACATTGTACCTCAGAAGGGAAGTCTCTTTTTACTAATATTGAACATATCAAAAATTCAATGAAGTAGAATCAACTCAGGGGCAGTAATGGATTTTAAAAATGTACATATTTCATCTCTACTGTGTTAGCTTATCTTACTGTGATGATTTGTGTTTTGTAGTGCTGAAAACTGTGACATCAAACTGTGACTGTAAGATCATCAAAGGTAAATAAGTCTAACTGGATCTTTCAGACTGAGATATATGAGGAAGAAGGCCTTCCCAATCTACTTCAAAAGTAAGCCAGTTAAACACTTACAGAACAGCACAGAATATCATGCAATGTAGTTCTTGATGGTCAGTTTCCTAATTAAATGACACTCTTAAATTGTCACAGCAATGACCTCAAACCTACCAATGGTTGTAATTATGACTCAAGACCAGAAACTATTTCCTTCTGTTGTACATAAGGTCATCTTTAGTCAAAGACAACTACCAAGAGTGTTGCTTATCATAATATATGTCATTGTTATGACATGAATTTTCATTTCATGCAATTTAAATTTTTCAGGAAATTATCTAAGGAAGGTGTGCATTTTTGCTATAATGTTGTTGTTATGTGTCATCCATTTACTTGTGACTCATAGCAATCCTATGTACAATAGCCTTGAAACCTGCTCTATCTTGTACCAAACTTATTGTCTCTGGTACACCTACCCTCATTACCCCAGTCATTCATGAAGGGACTTACCTCCGTCCATTTCATCAAGAGTCTTCCTCTCCTACGCTGGTCCACCACCCTTCCAAACATGGTGTCCCTCTCCGAAGACTGATTATTCCTTGCAACATGCCCAGGGCATGTCAGAAGAAGCCGCAGAATCCTTGCCTCCAAGGGGCAGCCTAGTCCCACCCTCTCTAGGATGAAACTGTTTTTCACCTCTCAGTCCATAGTATATTCAATGCCTTTCTCCAGCACCACAGCTCAAAGACATCATTTCTATTTCTGTGATCTTTAGTCATTGCCCAGCTTTCTGACACATAGCAAGCAATATGATATGCTATCCTATACTAAACTACTACTACTACTGACTGCAATTGTTGTTCACTGCTTTGAATCCAATATGACTCAGTAACTTAAGCACACAGAAAAGAAGCACACCATGGTACTTAGCCATCTACATGATTACTGCTGTGTGTGAATTCACTATTACAGCCATTATGTCAGTAAATATCATTGAGAAGCTCTCTCTTTCTTGTTGAACCCTTGCCTTTCTTTAGATGCTGGTCCCTTTTGATGACATGTCCAAAGCATGTTGCCATTTATGAGATTATCTAAAATATTTTTTTATTTTTAAAAATGTAATACATCATGAATTTATTGTTTGATATAAATCTTTGCTGCCATTATTTTTTCTAATTTTGAAAAAGTAAATATATTTTCCTTCAAAGGAAGGTGATGAAAGGAGTTCAGGCTGCTTTGAAGGAAATGGTAAAAAATAAGACCCCAGGAATAGATGGTATACCAATTGACATATTTCAGCTAACAGATGCCGTGGATGTGCTCATCAAGTTGTGCCAAGAAATCTGGAGAACAACCACTTGGCCAACAGACTGGAAGAGATCTATATTTGTTCCCATTCCAAAGAAGGGTGACCCAGCAGTGGGGAAACTACAGAACAATTTCACTGATCTCACATGCAAGCAAGATTTTACTGAAGATTATCAAAAAACGATTGGAACAGCACATCAGCAGAGAACTACCAGAAGTCCAGGCTGGGTTTAGAAGGGGTCGTGGTAATAGGGATACTGTAGCTGATGTTAGATGGATCTTAGCTGAAAGCAGAGAATACCAGAGGAATGTCTCTTTGTGTTTCATTGACTATTCAAAGGCATTTGACGGTGTGGATCATAACAAACTGTGGCTGACTCTGAGAAGAATGGGAATCCCAGAACACTTGATCGTTCTAATGCAAAACCAATACTTGGACCAGGAGGCAGTCATCAGAACAGAGCAAGGGAACACTGCATGGTTCAAAATTGGGAAGGGCGTACTCCAGGGATGCATCCTATTTCCATACCTTTTCAACTTATATGCAGAACAGATTATCCGGGAGGGTGGGCTCTATGAGGAGAAATGTGGGGTCAAGATTGGTGGATGATTTATCAACAATCTGCATTATGCAGATGACACAATCCTGCTTGCTGAAACGGAAGGGGACATGAAGGACCCGCTGCAGAGTGTCAAGGAATGCAGCCTCCAACATGGATTGAGGCTCAATGTCAAGAAGACAAAGATTCTCACCACTGGACCAATTGGCAGCATCAGGATGGATGGTGAAGAGATTGAGATTGTACACAGCTTTAGTTTGCTTGGCTCCACAGTGAACACTCTTGGCACCAGTACCCAGGAAATTAAAAGGCACATTGCCATGGGAAAATCTGCTCTTAGGGACCTCTCCAGAGTACTGAAGATAAATGGTGTCTCTCTGGAGACTAAGGTGCGTTTGATACAGGCCATGGTCTTCACAATCACTTGTTATGCATCAGAGAGTTGGACAATGACCAAGGGGGATAGAAAGAGAATTGATGCCTTTGAGCTTTGGTGCTGGAGAATAGTATTGAGACTACCATGGAGTGCTGGGAAAACAAACAGATTCATCCTGGAAAGGGTTACCGGGTGGCTTCTTGGAGGCAAGGGTTCTGAGGCTCCTTCTAACATACTTTTGGCATGTTGTGAGGAGAGACTGGTCCTTGGAGAAGGACATCATGCTTGGGAGGGTGGAAGGATGGCGCAGGAGGGGAAGACCCTCTGTGAGGTGGATTGATTCAGTGACTGGCATAATCGGGATGGGAGTGTCAGAGACAATGCGATTGGCACAGGGCAGAGCAGAGTTTAGGGTTGTACATAGGGTCGTTATGAGTCGCAAGTGACTTGACACATAACAACAACAACAAATATATTTTAATCTCTAAAATTTTATTTTCTTCATCTTTCCTATGATTATTCCAACTAATATATTTTCTTTCAGTAACAAAAGTAGTAAGACTTTTAAATATATTTTTAAACAGGTTATTTGTACTAGGGATATTACAGCTAATGTTAGATGGATCTTGGTCGAAAACAGAGAATACCAGAAGAATGTCTATCTGTGCTTCATTGACTATGCAAAGGCTTTTGACTGTGTAGATCATAACAAGCTGTGGCTGACACTCAGAAGAATGGGAATCCCAGAAAATTTCATTGTGCTGGTGCAAAACCTATACTTAGACCAAGAGGCGTCATTATCACAGAGCAAGGAGACACTACATTGTTCTAAATCAAGAAGGGGGTCTGTCAGGGATGTATTTTGTCTCCATACCTTTTCAATCTGTATGCAGAACAGATCATCCAAGACCCTGAGCTATACAAGGAGGAATATGACATCAGGATTGGTAGAAGATTCATCAACAACCTGTTATTCAGATGACACAACCCTGCTTGCTGAAACTGAGGAGGACATGAAATGCTTGCTGCAGAAGGTCAAGGACTGCAATCTTCAATATGGATTGAAGCTAAACATCAAGAAGGCAAAGATTCTCACCACTGGGCCAATTGGCAGCATCAGTATAGATGGTGAAGAGATTGAGATAGTTAAGTTTTAGTTTACTTGGTTCCACAGTCAACAATCTTGGTAACAGCAGCCAGGAAATCAAGAGACGAATTTCATTGGGAAAGTCAGCTGTGAGGGACCTTTCAAGAGTACTAAAGAGCAATGATGTTTGGCTGGAGACTAAGGCGCACCTGATCTGGGCTATAGTATTCGCAATTATGTGCTATGCTTCTGGGAGTTGGACAGTGAATAGGGATGATAGAAAGAGAACTGATGCCTTTGAGCTGTGGACTGCTAAGAGAACAAACAGGTTTGTCCTAGAGAGGGTGAAGCCAGAATGCTCCTTGGAGTCAAGGATTCTGAAGCTTCATCTGACATACTTTGTGCATGTTGCAAGGAGGGAATGGTCCTTGGAGAGGAACATCATGCTTGGGAGAGTGGAGGGACGGTGCAGGTGAGGAAGACCCTTGATGAGATGGATCGATTCTGTGAGTGGAGCGGTGGGAATGAGTGTGTCGGAGATGGTGATGTTGGCACAGGATAGAACGATGTTTAGGGCACTTGATGGCACATAATAACAACAGCAAATTTGAAAAATAAACCAGTAGTAACAAAAACGCATTAAATTTCTTCTAAATACAAATAGAAAATATGATATAAATTAGTTCTGCATTTCTAATGGTAGGATTACATTATTATTCTTAAATTCTGTTTTGCCAGAATACTTACGTTTCTATCAAGATATTATTCATTTTACATTTACAATCTCACACAATGATAGAAAGACTCAATTAACTACTTCTGACCTGCTATTAGTGATCATTCATCTAAAAAGAGAAAGAATTTACTCCATAGCTTACAAGTTTGAAATATACACTGATGAAGTACTTTTTAGGGAGTTAATTCTCACATTCATAAATTAGTACCTTGCGTGTGCTACTGAATTCCTATAATAAACATGTCTTTTGAGCAGACCGAATTACTGAAAGCAGCTGTTTAGAGTGATCAATTTCACCCGTCTCTCTACTTCTCTTTGCTTCTATTGGCACAACTTAAAAATTTCATAATTTTCTTTCCACAGTAGAATAGCAACATTGCTCTTTCTCTTAATGTGTTTCTGTAGAAGACAGATACATATTAGATAACACTGAGATTGGATCATCTGTTCTTATCTTTTTTATATCCATTGCCTGCTCACCCTTGATAATATAAATACAATTATCATATACCTTAGTCAGTAATAGAAACAGATTAGCTTTTCATGCAGACAATCTTTTCAGCTTTACAATAGCTTTTGCAAAACCATAATTGACTATCTTTTTTATGACCATATTTAATGTGTTTTAGTTCAAGTTTTCTATATTATCTTTTTCGTGGCTTTGTTGTCTGATGCATTCTGAGTCAGAACTAGAATGACACTGAATCTTCAGCATACAATGCCTCATCTTAGGGTTTGTATCTTGTTGAAGAGCATCAGTAAACCCGACAGCAGGTTAAGAATTCTATTTTCCTTTAAGCAGTAACATAAATATATATACAATTTAGTAGATAACATTAGAGAAAGGATTATTAAGAATAAGTATTTACTCAGCCTGAGATATGGTGGACCTCAATGTTCAAATTCAGTAAGTTGTTCCATTTATTATGGATCCAATAGTCTTTTCAATTACTTGCTATGCATCAAAAGTTGGACAATGACTAGGGATGATAGAAGAATTGATACCTTTGAGCTGTGGTGCTAGAGAAGAGTATTGAATATACCACGGACTGCCTGGAGAACAAACAGGTTAATCCTGGAGAAGGTGAAGCCAGGCTACTCCGTGGAGACAAGGATTCTGAAGCTTTGTCTGACATATTTTGGGCATGTTGCAAGGAGAGATCAGTTCTCGGAGAGGGGCATCATGCTTGGTAAGGTGGAGGGACACTGCAAGAGAGCAATAAGGTAATTTATTTTACATGAGGAGATAATTTGAAACGTCTTGGTAAAAAAAGTTTGGGATTTTAAGGGGGGAGAAAATGTTAAAGCAAGAGGAAAGAAATCCCAAATTTTGGTACTTATGATGCCAAGAAACATTAGTTTAAATTTTGGGGTTCAAATGTGAATAAAGTTTACATTTGTTTCTGTGCAGTTCATCCTGGTTAGTGTTTAGGTCTCATGCATCACTAGTTCAGCTAATATAAAAAGGAAATGGGTTTAATTACTATAAAAATGATAGAGGAAGTATACAAACAGAATTAAATACTTTATTTAATTTTTTTAGTGCAATTCTCTATTTTTTTTTTAAATTTTATCCTGGTTTACCTACAAAGATCATACACATTGGCCCTGATACTAGATTCCTAACCCAACCCTCTCCCTTCCACCCATTAAACCATATGACAGCATGATTATCCCTCATTCATTTCTACCTCTCTGCCTCCTCACTTCCCCCTTAGAGATTCATACACCGTTTACTAGTTATGTATTTCTAAAATAATGGTCTTATATAGTATTTGTCTTTATAAGACTGAGTTAGTTTACTTAGCATAATACTCTCCAGTCACTCCCAAGTTAGGTAGTGATTTACAAAATCATGCTCCTGCATACTATGTAGTATTGCATCATGTGAATGTACCATAATTTCCCAATCTGAATGGTTGTGGTTGGACATTTGGGCTGTTTCCAAGTTCTTACGATGGTGGAATAATACTGCTATGAACATTGGTGAACAAGTTTCCATTTGTGCCTCAGTTTTCAGTCCTCAGAGTATATTTCAAGCAGTGGAATAGCTGGATCATATGGAATTTCTACGTTCAGCTTTCTAAGGAAATGCCAAACTGTCTTCTACAGAGATCATACCATTTTAAAATCCCATCAACAATGTATATGAGTTTATAGCCACATCCTCTCCTACATATATTATTTGTCAAACTTTGCCACTGCTACTGGGATGAGATGCTATCTCATTGTTTTGATTTGCATCTCTCTTTGCCAATGATTTTGAACATTTCTTCATGTGTTTGTTGGCCATTGAAAGATTTTTCTCTATGAAAAATCTTTCCATGTCTTTTGCTCATTTTGTAAATGTATTATCAGTCTTTTTATTATGGATGCTCTATAGGATTCTGTAAAGGTTTAATATGAAACCCTTGTCCAAAATGGCATAGCCAGATGCTTTTTTCAAATCATTAGGTTTTCTTTTCACTCTGCTGGAAAAAATTCTGATGCTCCTAGGTATTTATTCTTTAGAAGGTTCCATTCATCAATTTTATCATTTTCAGATTGTGCATTTCTGGCTGTATTTGGCAGCCTCTATAGACGAGGCCATCGAAGCTTGATCCCAGTTTATCTCTTATGAACTTTCTAGTTTTGAGCTTTAATTCCAAGTCTCTGATCCACCTTTAGTTCATTTTTTGTATATGGTGTAAGATGTAGATCCTGTTTCAGCTTTCTGCAGCTAGCGGTCCAGTTTTTCCAGGACAATTTGTTGAAGAGATTGTCATTTCCTCATTTGATAGGTTTTATTTCCTTGCCAAATATCAGTTGACCATTGATAGCTGGGTTCATTTCTTGGATTTCCCTGAAAAGGGAAAGTAGCATGCACATAGTAAGTTTTGTGAAAGGAATACTACTCAAACTCAAGTCATTGTTGTGACCCTTTAGTGGATTTTCAGAAGTTGTAAATCACAGTAGACATGGTAACAAATCTTCCTCCCAAGAAGCAGCTGGTGGATTTGAACTGTCTACATTTGGGTTTCAGCATACTTCTCTATGCACTAGGCCACCAAAGCTTCCTGGTGAAGAAAAAGGCTATAGAAGAAAATAATGGCTGATAGCAAAATAATAAAGAAAGAAAGAGAAACTCACTAATGTCTGCTGAGTTAGTCCATGTTGATGTTTCAGGTAATTAGATTAATTTATTCAGCTAATGTTAAAGGTTTTCTGAGAGTTAAACCACCATTGATTCTGTGTTTAAACCAGATGTAAGTAATTATTTAAGAAAATAATAAGTGGACATTTTAAAAAAGGGACAAAATTATACCTCTGAAAAGTCTGAAAAATGACATTTTGGCAAGAAATCAATGATTCACTGGAAGAAAATATTTTGAAAAATATTTACTATACTGTTAACAGATTATTTTAAACACACATAGCGTTGTCAACCCACCATCAACTCAACTCTTTGCCATTGAGTTCAAACTAACTCATAGCTTCAGGTCAGATGTTTTTCAGAAGCTGCAAATCACATAAGAGGAAATTTTATCTCTCATAAAACAGCTGGTAGATTTGAACAGTAAGCTTTTGATTTCACAGCACAACGCCTTACTGCTACGCTATCAGAACTCTGCAGGACAAGGAGTTTTACTACACTGTAGACTCCATATAAGAAATTCTCAACTACATAGCATTTCAAGAAAAGACAGCATGAGTATGCCAATGATAAAATTGTGAACATTTTGAATACCATCTACAATGTCAAAGCAAATATCAATTTTGTGTAAACACTATTTTGGCAAAAAGAAATAAATTATATACCTGATTCTTGAAAATTACAGAGTCTGTGAAACAAAGGAAGCTACGACTAAGATGAAAAAGAATGTGGAAGAAATCTGAGGTATGTATTGCAGTTAAACGTTGATAATATTTGTTCAACTAATTTTTACCTGTGAAAATAAATTTATTCTCTCTGTTACTGCATTCTCAAAGCCTAACAAAATGTGGAAGGTTTTCCAGAATAATCTTTACAAAATTTGACTAAAATTAATGAACATTTCAGTAAATTATGTATTAGATATTGTTTCTTAGACATTGCAGTTTTTAAAATCTTAAATAGAATAACATTTGCACCAATTTTCTAAGACTACATATAATAAATTTTGCTGAAGACAATTTGAAATGCCCTCAGAATCCATAGGGAACTGCTAGAAATACAAAGAAAATTCAGAAGAGGATGCAGAATGAATGATATTATTTTTTATATCAGTTGGAGCTGTGAATAAGTCTAAGGTATATTTACCAACATTTATTTTAAAATATCCAGTGTTTTATTTGTTGTTCTCTTTTACAGTCATTGACATTCATGTAACATTCTTTTTTCATATAGCATTCTATTTTTCATGTTATTACCACATTATTTTGCTCATAATTGAAATTAAATTTGGACAAACATAATGACGTAAAGTAGATAATATTCTGTATTTTATTAGTTGTGGTAAGATAAATCAGGAAATGCTTAAAATCCAACATTTTACTCTTTCTTTTCCATTTGAAGTTAACAACAAAACAAAGTCATATCCTGTTTTTATTTAATCAGTACTTTAATCAGTTCCAGAGATTCATTTTTATAGCTGAAAAACATTTGATTAATAAAAGGAAATGAGAACAAATTATCATGCTGAATATTTCCGTCAGTTGGGAATTCATCAAGTTGCAGGTTAATTGGACATTAGAATCAATTTCAATTTCTACAACTCGAAGATCTGCTAATTTCGTGTTTTTCACTTCATCTTTACTTTCTAATAATATGTAAGAAGTCAGTTTAAATTGCATTCTAAGTGATAGAAAAGTCAAAGCACTAGTCTTATAAGTTTAAATTTAATTAAAAGTTCAGTGATCGCTCCTTATTTATGTACAACCCAGCTCACTTGGCCTAGTCCATTGAGAGTTTTTCTGCCAACCCAAAAGCAAGGAGTTCAAATCCACCAGTTGCTCCACTGCAGAAAGATAATCTTCTCTCATGTGATTTACAGTCTCTGGAAACTTACAGGACAGTCAGCCATGACTCCTCCCAAATTCAATGGCAATGAGCTTGAAGTTTTAAATTTTTCTTTAATCTTGTACTTGAATTTATTTCTAATGTAATTTATTTTTATTCTAAAACATTTCCAATTATAAAATGGTTTTACCA
Organism: Elephantulus edwardii; assembly: GCF_000299155.1. Lineage (NCBI taxonomy): Eukaryota > Metazoa > Chordata > Mammalia > Macroscelidea > Macroscelididae > Elephantulus > Elephantulus edwardii. Next base: position 4,392,505 of record NW_006400003.1, read on the forward strand.
AACCAAATACACTTATGATAACTGTAATCCCGTTTTCAGGGATACTTTATTGAGTCTGTTGAGACCATGTATTTTTTCTGGAAGAAACAACTCTTCCTCTTTCTTCCTCAGACTGATTAATGGATTCAAATAGTTTTATGTATACTAAAATCACCTCCTAATTTATTAATCTATCTGTAAATCTGCAGTAATATATACTTTACTGGAATCATACTTTATTACAATTACTTAGCAACATATTTAAAGGAAAGTATCTGGAAAAATATGAACTAAATGTTTGTATATTGCCATGTATGCATGCATAGAATGATAAGAAAAAACCTTAGATTTTTGTTATGTGCCATCTAATTGGTTTTAACTCACAATGGCACAATGTACAGCAAAAAGAAACATTCCTGGTCTTGTGCCATTTTTATAATTATTCCTGTCAAGTAGACTCTTTGAACAACAGATTGAAACTGCCCTATTCTGAGCTGTCCCTAAAATCTTTGCCATGCTCAAACCCACTGTTGCAGTTATCTTCTCAAGAGCCAATTACTGGAGGCACCCTGTCAATTCACAGCTCTGAAAGCTTCTCTCTCTCTCTCTCTCTCTTTAAATGATCCTTTATCAATAACTCCAGAGACAAAATTCTCCTGAAATGTGTTCAAGGTAAGCTTCTTCATATTTATTTTAAAAATCATTCTGACTGCTCTTCTTCAAAGGCAAAGTCATACATTTTTCGGAAAATGTACAATATATTCAATATTCACATATTAACCATAATTCAAAGACAAAGTTCTTCTTTGGTTTTCCTTAGTCTTTGGCAAGTTTTCTACTGCATGTGATGTGATTGAAAATTTTAGTCAGCAACACTTTAGCTTTCAAAGTTAAATCTTTGCTTTTCAGCACTTTTAGAGGACTTTTTACAGTAGATTTTTGCAGTGCTAGACATCATCTTCTTGGCATATGGATTGGTATGGATTGAGGCTCAATGTCAAAAAGACAAAGATTCTTACCACTGGGCCAACTGGCAACATCAGGATGGATGGTGAAGAGATTGAGAGTGTTCACAGCTTTAGTTTGCTTGGCTCCACAGTCAACACTCTTGGCACCAGCAGCCAGGAAATTAAAAGACATATTGTGATGGGAAAGTCTGCTGTTGGGGACTTCTCCAAAGTACTTAAGAGCAATGGTGTCTCTCTGGAGACTAAGGTGCATCTGATACAGGGTCTTTGCAATCACTTGCTATGCATCAGAGAGTTGGACAATAACTAGGGAGGAAAGAAGAAGAAATGATGCCTTTGAGCTGTGGTGCTGGAGAAGAGTACTGAGGGTACCATGGACTACTAGGAAAACAAACAGATTCATCCTGGAGAGGGTTAAACTGGGCTGCTCCTTGGAGGCAAGTATTCTGAGGCTTTGTCTGACATACTTTGGACATATTGTAAGGAGGGACCTGTCCTTAGAGAGGGACACCATGCTTGGGTGAGTGGAGGGACAGTGCAGAGGGAAAGACCCTCTATGAAGTGGATTGATTCAGTGACTTGGGTAATCAGGATGGGTGTATCAAAGACAGTGAAATTAGCACAGGACAGAGCAGAGTTTAGGGCTGTTGTACATAGGATCACTATGAGTCACAGGCGACTCGATGGCACATAACAACAACAATACACCATCTGATTTCTTGTGTACTACTTTATGGGCTTTAATTAAGTAATTGTCTGAAGCAAAATTAAGTCTTTGACAACTACTAACTTATCTTGCCTATTTGTCCAATTAGGAGAATTTTTTTTTTATTTTATTCTGAGTTTTGATACATATTGAATACTGTGATGTTTTACTTTTGTCAGTAACTGCTACAAGTCCTCTACTTTCAGGAAGTAGGCATGTTTCATCTGTAGATTTTAGATTGATAATGAAATATATCCAGTTCTGAGTTAATTTTCTTCATATGCTGTTAAGTGTCGTTGAGTCGCTTGGGACTCATAGTGATGCTATGTACAACAACTGTGAACCCTGCTCTGTCTTGTAGCCAACATCATCGTCTATGACACACCCAGCCCCATTACCCTAGTCAGTGGGTCAATCCATCTCATCCAGGGTCATCTTCTCTTGTGCTGTTCCTCCACCCTCTTCAGCATGATGTCCCTCTCCAAGGACTGGCCCTTCCTTGCAACATGCTCAAAATAAGTCAGACAGAGCTTCAGGATCCTTGCCTCCAAGAAGTAGCATGGGTTCACCCTCCCCAGGGTGAACCTGGTCGTTCTTCTAGCCATCCATGGTATATTTAATACTCTTCTCCAGCACCACAGCTCAAAGGCATCAATTCTCCTATCATCCCTAATTTTTCTCAAGCTTTTTTATGTATACCAAGTAATTGTGAAGATTATGGTCTGGATCACGTTCACTTTAATCCCCAGACTGACATTATTGCTCTTCAGGATTCTGTATTGGTTCCCTGACAGCAGATTTTCCCAGGGCAATTTGTCTCTTGATTTCCTGGCTGCTAGTACCAAGAGTGTTAATTGTGGAGCCAAGAAAACGGAAGCTGTTAACAATCTCAATCTTTTCACCATGTATCATAATTCTACCAAATGGCTCTGTAGTGGGAAACTTTGCTTTTTTGACACTGAGCTTCAACTAGTATCTAGGGCTGCGGTCCTTACCTTCTGCAGCAAATGCCTCAGGTTCTTCTCAATTTCAGCAAACAAGGTTGTATCGTTTGTACAACAAATTGTTGCTGATCAGCCTTCCTCCAATTCTACCATTTTCCTTCTTATAGAACCCAGTCTCCTGAATGATCTGTTCTGCATATAGATTGAAAATGTACGGAGATAGGATGCATCCCTTGCATTTCCCTTTCCAGATTTTGAAGCATGCAGTGTTTCCTTGTTCTGTTATGACCACTGCCTTCTGGTCCACTTGTAGGTTTCACATAAGCACAATTAAGTGTTATGGGATTCTCATTATTCAGTAGGGATACAGTTAAGAAGTTTATTATATTCAAACATAGATTAAAAATAAAAAATATATATTTGAACAAGAATTTTGTCATAAATTTGTGAACTATTCTCGTGTTTTCAATAAGATGACATTCCATTAATGACATTACTTGATATAAAAACAGACTCATTGAACAGTCAGAATCTTTGCTTACTTGGCTAAATTAAATGTAAACAACACATAGAAAACTGTGCAATTACAACTGGTGGAATCAGAATGATGTCTAGGAGTTAAATACTGAAATGATAATATAGATTCATATTAATAATGGTTCATACCTGAAAAAATAGTGAGGGGAGGTCTTGTGTCTTATTCATAATGAACCATATAAAGGAGTTTAAAATTCTGAATCTAAACAAATTAGTAGTGTGAGAATATATATATAATTATGTCTTGCAATTTTTAAAAAAATTATATTGTTTTACCTACAAAATTTATATATATATATATATTATCTCTCACACCACATGCTTTATGTCATTCAATTGAACCTAAAGAACATTTATTTACTGCCTACAAATTTGTTGTGGCATATACCAAAGAGAAGTTTTGGTAGTACAAGAGGTAAACATTCAGCCACTAATTAAAAGTTGCTCATTAGAGCCCATCTATTGACTCCATAGGAGAAAAACTTATTGATCTCCTTCCTTCAAAATTTCCATCTAGAAAATTCTATATGAGCATTATACGTCAACACAGAATGTCACAGTGTTTTAAAATTGCCTCAACAGCAAACACTAACTAACTAAATAGATTTCAATCTGATGTTTTCAGTGGGCAAAAAGATAATTTGTATAATAGGACTGTTTGTTTTCATAAATCCTCACAAGAGATTGTATGAAAAATATGTTAATCTTATATGAGGCACTCCATGAAGTATTATTATTCTATATTACAGATCCCACTCAGTATTTAACTGCAAACATAAAGCAGTAAAAACAGAATATGAAACTTGAAATATTTGATACATAATATCAAACGCTATAGTCTTCATATGGGTTACATTTTAATATCGAGAATACAAAAATCCTTACCACTGAGCCAATAGTGAACATCATAATAGATACATATTTGAAGTTTTCAAGGACTTTATTTAACTTTGATATACAATAAACACCCATGGTAGCAACAGTAAAGGAAATAAAATGCGTGTAACATTGGGGAAAACTTCTGTCAAGGATCTCTCTGAATTGCCATAGAGCAATGACAGTTTAAAGACTAAAATGCACCCAATTAAGACCATGGTCTTTCAATTGTTTCCTATACAAATGAGAATTAGACAATGACCAAGGATGCCAGAGGAAGAATTGATGCCTTTGAGTTGTGGTTCAGGAGGAAAGTACTGGGCATCCAAGAGAACAAACAAGTCTATCCTGGAGAGAGTGAAACCAATTTGCTATTTTGAGGAAAGAATTTTGAAGCGCTATTTATAATTTAGGCATGTTGCCAAAAGGAGAAATCAGTGATTAGAGAAGTACATCATTAGAGTCTGCAAGAAGGGTAAGACTCTGGATGACATTGATTTACCCAATGACTGTGGTAATGCGCACAAGTGTATCGGAGACTGTGAGATTGGCTCAGAATAGAGCAATGTTCAGGGCTATTGCTAATAGGGTCTCTATGAGCCATAGTCAACTTCTTCGCACATAACAATAAAAACAACAACAATCATTCATATCATATATAAGCAAAATCTTGTAGAAGAGTCTCCAAAATAACTATAATAAACTAGACTTAGACAGAAAATAGGCTATCTGGTCTTTGTTCCTTAGCACACAAGACCTCACACCTGCTCCTGAAATGGTTTTAAAAATCAGATGAGATGGACTTAAGGTCAAATTTTTTTTCCTGCGGATTTGATTTACCCTTCTTTTGAACTCGCATGAGTAATTGATGGTCTGTTTTACAATAGCACATGGCCTGTTGTTGTTGTTATGTGCTATTGAGTGGCTTACGACTCATAGCGACCCTATGTACAACAGCCCTAAACCTTGCTCTATCCTGTGCCAATCGCATTGCCTCTGACACACCCATCCCGATTACCCCAGTCACTGAATCAATCCACCTCATAGAGGGTCTTCCCTCCGGTGCTGTCCCTCCACCCTCCCAAGCATAATGTCCCTCTCCAAGGACCTGTCCCTCCTTATAACATGTCCAAAGTATGTCAGACGAAGCCCCAGAATCCTTGCCTCCAAGTAGTAGACTGATTTAACCCTTTCCAGGATGAATCTGTTTGTATTCTTGGCAGTCCATGGTACATTCAATACTCTTCTCCAGCACCACAGCTCAAAGGCATCATTTCTCCTTCTATCCTCCCTAGTCATTGTCCAACACTCTGATGCATAACAAATGATTGCAAAGACCATGCCTGTACCAGATGCACCTTATTCTCCAGAGACACACCGTTGCTCTTGAGTACTTTAGAGAGGTCCCTAACAGCAGACTTCCCCATCGTATTACGTTTTTTTATTTTCTGGCTACTGGTGCCAGGAGTGTTGACCGTGGATCTGAGAAAACTGAAGCTGTGAACAATCTCAATCTTTTCGTCATCCATCCTGATGCTGCCAATTGGTCCATTGATTTCACATGCAAGCAAGATTCTACTAAAAATTATCCAAAAATGACTGGAACAGCACATCAGCAGAGAACTTCCAGAAGTCCAGGCTGGGTTTAGAAGAGGTCGTGATACTAGGGATATTGTAGGGGATGTCAGATGGATCTTAGCTGAAAGCAGGGAATACCAGAAGAATGTATATCTGTGTTTCATTGATTATGTAAAGGCGTTTGACTGCATGGATCATAACAAACTGTGGCTGACTCTGAGAAGAATGGGAATCCCAGAACATTTAATCGTGCTAATGTGAAACCTATACTTGGACCAAGAGGCAGTTGTCAGAACAGAGTACGGTAACACTGCATGGTTCAATATTGGGAAGGGTGTACGCCAGGTATGTGTCCTATCTCCATACCTTTTCAACCTGTATGCAGAGCAGATTATTAGAGAGGCTGTGCTCTATGAGGAGAAGTGTGGAGTCAAGATTGGTGGAAGATCTATTAACAATCTGCATTATGCAGATGACACAACCCTGCTTGCTGAAACTGAGTACGTGAAGCGCTTGCTTCAGGGGGTCAAGGACTGCAGCCTTCAGTATGGACTGAGGCACAATGTCAAGAAGACAAAGATTCTCAACACTGGACCAATTGGCCCTGGACCAATTGGCAGCACATGGCCTAGTTTTTGCAAATGATATTGAGCTTCTCCAATGATTCTTTCCACTGATGTAATCAAGTGTTTTATTATGCATATTATTAAGCACAACATCAACTATCATTCATAGCATAATTAGTCACAATGGACAAGGTTTTTTTAAATTTTTCAATTTATTATTGTGTGTGTGTAACGTCAAATCAGATCTGACTGGTACAGGAGGATCTTGTTCCTCCTTCTCCAGCAGAGAACAACCAATTATATCATCACTTAATATAGCAAAGAATGTAGACAGAAGATAAAAGACTGCAAGTTTTGTTGTTGTTATGTACAATCAATCAAATACTACTCTTTAACAATCCTATTAATTATAGCTCAGAACTTTGTCCTATCTTGAGGCAACCTCACCATCTCTGACTTACCTGACCCAACTGTCACAACCACTGCTTCAATCTTATCGAGAGTCTTCCTCTCCTATGCTGATCCTCTACCCTTCCAGGAATGGTATCATTCTCTAAGAAGTTATCCCTCCTTTACATACATAAAGTATGTGATGGACCTTTGAAATCCTTGCCGCCAAGGAGCCAATTTTTATTTGGTTTTTTAAAAATTTTTTTATTGATATTTTAACTAACGTTTACAGAAAACTTGGATTTCCTTTCGTTCATTGTTGCACATTTCCCTCCCTATCCCCCCTAATCCAGTTTGCTTTTCTCTTTAAAAAGATTCTTTCGTTGTTGCACACTTTCCTCCATTTTGTCCACCCACCAGTCCACCTTGCTTTGCACCTCTAATTCTGGACTGTTTTCATGCATATAATACCCAATTATATATTTCTTTTAGACAGTTCTTTTCCTCGTCTATTTCAATACAGTGTTTATTATTTTTTCCTTCTTAGTTTCTCCCACACTTTCATGCCAGTTCTGTTTTATAACAGTGCACAACAATAGTTGTCCTTTGGTGACTGAGATATCTCGCTCAGGATAATGTCCATCAAGGTCAACCATTTTGTATCATATTTAATGAGTTCCTTGTTTTTCAGTGCTGCATAGTATTCCATTGTGTGAATATACCACAGGGTCTCTATCCATTTTTTGGTGGGCACTTTGGTTACTTCCATCTCTTTGCGTTTGTGAACAATGAAGCAGGAAGCATGGTGTGCAGTTCTATTTGGGTGGCAGTTATGCTTTCTTTAGGGTATATCCAAGGAGAAAATTAGTTTCAACATCTATAGGACCAACTTGTTTGTTCTCTGGGATGTCCATGGAATGTTGAATACTTTTCTGCAATTGATGTTTAAATGCATTAATCATTCTTTTGTCACCCTTAGTTATTGTCCAGCTCTCAGAGGCACACCAAGTGAATAAGAAGATCATGGCTTAGATGAGGCATTCCTTATTCTCTAGACTTATATCACTGCTTTTTGGTATTCCATAGAGTGCTTCCCTGACAGCAAATATTCCCAATGCAACTTACAGCTTATGTGAAGTGTATTGGTTGCATATCCAAACAAGATGATATCATTTATAACCTCAGTCTCTTCTCCACCTATCATCATGATGTTCATTGACCCAGTAGTAAATACTTTGTTTTCAATTTTTTTTTAATTTTATTCTACAAAGTTCATAAAATTTGTATATATTGAAACTTTGGGTTTTTGATGTTGAGAGGGAATCCATATTGAAGGCTGCAGTCCTTGACATTCTGCAGCAAACATTTCCAGTTCTTCCTAGTTTCAATGAGCAAGGTTATATAATCCAAATAATGCAGATTGCTGATGAGTTTTCATCCAGTCCTTATGCCACATTCTTTTTCATAAAGTCCAGCCTTCCTAATGATGTGTTCAGTATATAGATTGAAAAGATATGGAGAAAGAACACATTCCATACACATTCTTTTCTTGATTTTTAATCATTCAATGTTACCGTATTATGTTGGTGCAACAGCTTCCTGGTCTAAATAAAGGTTTAGCAAGAGCACAATCAATGTCTGGGATTCCCATTCTTCTTGGTGTTAGAAACAATTTTTTGTGATCCACACGGTGAAAAGTACTTCCATAGTTGATAAAGCACAAATAAAAACCCTTCTGGAATCTCTATTTTCAGCCATCATCCATCTGACATTGGCAATGGTATCCTTAGTGTCATAGCCTCTACTAAAAACCAGCTTATATTTCCTCCAAATCTCTTGGACTATAGCAAGAATATTATCTAGAAAAAATATAAAAGGTCATTAAAAAGACAAGTGAGGAAGAAAATATCAAGGTGGATGTCAGAAGAGACTCTGAATATTGCACAAGAGTGCTGAGAAGTCAAAGCAAAGGGAAGAAATCAGGAAATTAAGGAGCTGAATAGAAGATTTTAGGGGCACCTCAGAAAGCCAAAGCAAAGTATTATAAAGTGCAAAAAAATCAATTGGGCTGGACTTGTTCGGAATTCCTTAAGCTGAAGAAAATGAAGAATAAACTTGAGCCTCATGTTGGAATATTTACCGATGCTGTGGGTAAAATATTAAATGATTCAGGAAACATCAAAATAAGATGGAGGGAATATTCAGAGTTACAGTATCAAAATGAATTGGTTGGCATAGAAGAATTTCATGAAAAAATATACACTCAAGAAGCAATAGTGATGAAGAAGGAACATAAAGCTGCTCTAAGAAACTGACAAAAAACAAGGCCTTCGGAATTTATGGCATACCAATTGACATATTTCATCAAATAGATGCTGCCCTGGACATACTCACCAGGCTGTGCCGATAAATCTGGAGGAAAACCACCTGAACAACTGACTAGAAGATGTCTGTATTTATTCCTATTTTTTTTAAATGTTGATCCTACAGAGTTTGGAAAGTATCAAACAATATCACTAATATCACACCAGCAAAATCCTGCTGAAGATTATCCAAAACCAGCTGAAACAGCACATCCACAGAGAACTACCAGAAAAACCGGGCTGATTTAGAAGAGGCTCTGTCACAAGAGACATTATCACCAATGTCCAACGGATATTGACAAAAAAGAAAAGAATACCATAGTCTATACTTCATTGATTTTGCAAAGGCATTTAACTGTGTGGATCACAACAAATTGTGGTTAGCCTTAAGAAGAATTTGAATCCTAAAATAGTTAACTGTTCTCATGTGAAACTTATACTTGAACCAGGAGGCAGTCATTAGAACAGAGCAAGAAATCATTTCAGAGTTCAAAATTGGAAATGGAGTGTGTCGGGGATGTGTCTCTCTCCATACCTTTTTAGTCTGTATGCAGAACAGATCATTCATGAGGCTGGACTTGATGAGGATGAATGTGGTATTAGGAATGGAGGAAGACGAATCAAGAACCTGCATTATGCAAATAACAAAACCTTAGTTGCTGAAACTGAAGAGGACATGAAGCATTTGCTATAAAAGGCCAAGGCCTTCAATATGAATTGAAGCTTAAAATAAAAAAGATAAAAATTTAAAAAAAGACAAAAATCTCGTGACTGAGACAATTGGAAGCACCATAATACATGGAGAAGTGATTGAGGTTGTTAACAATTACAGCTTTTTTGGCTCCACAATCAATATTATCACCAGCAGTCAGGATGTTAAAGGATGAATTGCACTGGGAAAGTCTGCTGTCTTGCAGGTCTCTAAAGTGCTAAAGAGCAATGATACCAGTCTAGACACTAAGGCACAACAGATCCAGAACATGATCTTCACAATTACTTGTCAGAAAGCAGGAAAATGACTAAAGGTGACAAAAGAAGAATTGAAGCCTTGGACTGTTGTTCTGGAGAAGAGTATTGAACATACCATGGACTGCAAAGAAAACTAACAAGTCTGCCTGTAGAAGGGGAAGCCAAACTGCTCCTTGACAAAAAAAACATTTGAGACTTCATTTCACATATTTTGGGCTTGTTGACAGGAGAAACCATTCTTTAAAAAAGGATATCATGCTTGGAAAGGTGGGTTTACAGTGCAGGAGAAGAAGAACTGAGATGAGATGAATTGACACAATCACTGAGATAAGAAGGGAAAGTGTGTCAGAGGGAGAGAGATTGGCTTAGGATGGGGCATGATTCAGAACTATAGTTATAGGCAACTAGATGGAACAAAACAACAACAAGCAACAGTTGGAAGCACAAATTAAGTCATAGTTAAAATTATTAGATAGTTAGGTAGATAGTAGTTAGGGTTGTTAGGTAGTTAGGTAGAAGGTGTAGTTAGATAGGGTTAGTGACAGATATAAGGCTGGCAATCAGATTCTAGAATTTTGTACAGTCAATGACTTATTCATTGTGAAGACTTAAAAACAAACAAACCCGTAAAGAGTAACTATTTACATGAATCTCATCTGTTGAGCTACACAAGATTCAGAATGACTACATTCATGGAAAGAGTCAGTTGAGAAACTCAGTATTAGCCATCAAAACAAAGCAAGAGGCTGGCTGTGCAAGAGGCCATTAATTACTTCATTACAAATTAAAATTCAAATTCTGTAAAATGAAAACAAGTTCACAAGAACCAAAATATGAACTGAGGTCTATCCCAACTGAATTTCAACACTACCTCAAAATATATTTGATGGATTGAACAATAATAATCAAAGACCAGTTGAGCTGTGGAATGACGATATACATGAAGAAAGCAAAACGTCATTGTAAAGACAAGAAACAAAGAAAAGATCAAGAAGGCTATCAGAAGAGACTCTGAAAATTTGCTAGAACAAAAATAAGCAAAATATAAGGAAGAAATACTGAATTGGGAGAGCTGAAAAGAAAATTTCTAAAGAAAACTAAAGAGTCAAATAAAAATATTTTAACAAAATGTGTAAAGACCTGAAGTTAGAAAACCAAAAGAAGTGACTATGTTTGGCATTTCTCAAGCTGAAGGAATTGAAGAACAAATTCACATATGATCCAGCTATTTCATTGCTTGGAATATAACCCCAGAAACTGTGAACTGAGTCTTAAACGGAGACTTGTACAACAATATTCATAGCAGTGTTATTTACCATCACAAGAACATAGGTACAGCCCAGATTTCCAACTACAAACAAAAGTATTGAGAAGGTGTGGTATATTTGTAGAACGGAATACTATGTAGCATCCAGGAGTAATGATTATATAAATTACTACCTAACTTGAGAGGAACTGGAGGACATTATACTGAGTGAACTAATTCAGTCTCACAAGGACAAATATTGTATAAAACCATTATTGTAGAATGAATATGAGGATCCAAGGGGGGATGGAGGGTAGAAGTAGATGGGTGATGTGGACAGAGGGGTGGAGTGTTACTCATAGGAGTGCACAATTTGATGGGTTGGGAGAGTGAAGGAAATGGGAAGGATCTTGTGTGAAAAACAAGGTATTCAAACTTTGTAAATAAATCAGTATACACTTTTAAAAACCGAGAACAAATTCAAGCTTAGAGTTGCAGTATGAAAAGACTTCATGACCAAAATACTAAATAATGCAAAAAGCATCAGAAGAACATGGAAGGAATACACTGAGTCACTATACCAAAAATAACTAGTTGACATTAAACTATTTTGGAAAGTATCATATGATCAGGAAAAATATGTAATAAAGGAAAAAGTTCAAGCAGCAATGAAGGTATTGGCAAAAAATAAGGTCTCAAGCAATGAAAGGATAGCAATTGAATTGTATCAACAAATAGACACAGTCCTGCGTGTGCAGATGAGTCTATGTCAAGTAATTTGGAAGAGAGTTACTTGACCCATTGACAGAGAACTACTGGACCCACTGTGACCACAGAGTAAGAACACTATGTTTGTTCTCATTCTAAAAAAAAAAAGCCAACAGTCTGGATTTTTTTAACAGTGTCTTTAATAACAGTTTCAAGCAAATCTTACTAAAGATTATGCTAAAAAGTTTAGAAGTGTACAGTGATAGGGAACATCTAGACAGTCAAGCTGGATTCAGAAGAATCATAGCACAAGGAACATCATTGCTGATGACAGACAGACCTTGACTTAAAGTAGAAAATACCAGAAACATGATTATTTTTGTTTTGTTGACTATGTAAAAGCATTCAACTGTATACATTTTAACAAATTATGAAAAAACATTGAAAGAATGGGAATAACAAAACACTTAATTTTGCTAATGTAAAATCTATTTATATGCTGAGAATCAGTTGTCCAAACAAAACAAGGGAATACTGCATGGTTTAAAATCAGGAAAATTGTGCATCAGGGTTATATTTTTATCCACATGTATTCATTTTGTGTGCTAAAAATATATTCAAGACACTGAACTCTATAAAATATTTTAGCCCAATTAGAGAAAGTCTTAGCAACAACCTAGATTATATAGATGATACATTCTTGCTTATACAATGTGGAGACTTGATGCCCTTACATAAGAAGATCCAGAACTACAGTCTTCTGTATGGATTCCATCTCAACATCAATTAAACAAACAATCCTTACCACTGGAGCAATAGCACACAGTACATGACAAATGAAGAAAAGATTGAAATTGTCAGCAAGTTTACTTGGATTCACAACACCCATGGTAGCAATAATAAAGAAATCAAAAGAAGTGTTGTATGGGGAAACTCTGCCCAAGGAGGACATCTAGAATGTACTAAAAAGTAAGGATATAAACTTAATGACTATGGTGAAGGACCAGATGCAACGTATGGCATTTCAGTTTTTTTAATGCAACTGAAAGGTGGACAGTTAATAAGCAGCATTGATGAGGAATCTATGTCTTTGAATTGTTTTGATGGAGAAGAGTATTCAATATGTGTCAGGTACTAACAAAAGAACAAACTATCCTGAGTTCTACTTAGAGGAATAGACGATAAAATTTCATTTTACATACTTTGCACATGTTGTCAGGGAGACCTAGTCCATGGAAAAAAAATATTATACTAGGAAAGTAGAGAGTCAAAGAAAGAAATACTTCCAATGAGATGGATTTTCATAGTAACTTTACACAACGGGTTTGAACATGATAGAAATTGTGAAGATGGTATATGATAGGATAAGGTTACTATCTGATAGGCACAGATTTGCTATGAGTAATACTTGACTGGACAATTACCTACTACACACACACACACACACACACACACACACACACACACACACACACATGCACACACCACACACATCCAGATATACACCGTGTTCATTTTCTATGCATATTATGCAAGTTATGTGCATGCGTGTTGAATATGCATGAGCACATTGCATGCTTGAGCAAAAATGAAGCAGCAACGAGTCATATTTTTTTAAAAAATGTTTTCAGCCACATACTTTTGTTTTTATTATGTGGCCAGGTCAGAGTAAAAATTGAACTGATCCAAATCTTGATGGATATTTGGATTGATTTTGCCTATGTGCATTTTGTTTCATCCCTTGAAAGCATTCATAGACTTGTGGTGGCATAATTCATAGAATGTTGTGCTGCAAGACCGAAGGTTGCACATCTCTGGCAGTTTAAATCTTGTTAGTGTGTTGTCTGCTCCATGAGGTAGAGAGAGGTAGTCTCCTCAAGTGAAATTTGTAGCAGGGAACTCTGGTGGCCTAATGGCAAGGGACTGTGCATTAATCTCAGAGTCACACTTTCCAAGTCCATCAGCTGCTCTGTGAGATAAAGATGGGCAATCTCCTCCCATGCGATTAACTACATTTAAAAACCTGGCAGAGGGTCAATCAGTTATGGGTCGGTTCTAACTCTACAATACCTAATAACAACAACAACAAAACACAAGGAAGAGTCAGTTATGTGTTAGAAAGAATTCAATAACCATCTACGGTGCTACTGAATTTTATTACCTGTCATGTATCATTTCTTAAAACTAGGCAAACTTTGTGCACCTTGGAATTAATTGGTTCTCGTGAATATTATTGTCAATATGTACCTAAGTAATCTTTAGCAGTCATTATACCATTTTTTTATTGTACCTGAATTAATACTTGTCATTGTTAGGTGATGCTGAGTTGAGCACGACTAATAGTGACTCGTTGAATGACTAAACTGAACCCTGCTCTATCCTGTGCCAGCCTCATCATCTATGATACACCTTATAGTCCATTCCTGAACACACCATATCAATCCATTTCATTGGGAGTCTTCCTCTCCTTCTCTGGCCCTGCATCTTTCCAAGCATAATGTCCCTTTCCAAGGAATATCCTTACCTAGTTACGTATCTAAAGTATGACAGATGACATTTCACCTTTTTTTGCCTCCAAGGAACATTCCAGCTGCACTTTTACTAAGATATATCTGTTCTTTTGGCAGTCATGGGATTTTCAGCACTCTTCTCCAGCACCACAACTCAAAGGAATCAATTCTTCTTCTATTATCCTTATTCATTGTTAAATTCTCTGATGCATAGAAAGTGATTGGAAAGACAATAGTCTTAATCAGGCACACCTTAACCTTCAAACTGACATCATTGCTCTTCAGAATTTCAGAAAGTTCCATGACAGCAAACTTGCATAATATCATATGTGTCCTGATATCCTGACTTCTGGCAGTAAGTGTGTTGATTGTAAATCCAAACACGATGAAATTATTGACAGGTTTAATTCTTTATCCATCACAATGTTGACTGTTGGTCTTGTGGTGAATACTTATGTTTCCTTGATGTTGAGATGTAATCCATTCCGAAGTCAGTAATTTCAGAAACAACTAAACTTTCCAAGTCTTATAATATCATCGTTCGTTGTCATTAAGTGCCATCGAGTCACAGGCAACTCATAGCGATAGCAACCCTATGAAGGATAGTCCTCAACACTTGTGTGTCTTTCATCCTTTCTCCAGGTTCATAGGGTTTCTGGAGGCAAACTATTGCGAAGTGGATGCCACTTCTCCTTCCAAAGTCTTATAATATAAAAGACAATAATAGTTATTTTACACTTAAGAATTTTGGCTTGAAATACAAGTGTTAACATTCATATATGAGATGTATATCTTTTACAAATAATTTCTGTAAGAGGAAAAATTACAAAGAACAAAAAATTTGCAATCGCCATCAATGTAACTGTTTTTCTTTCTGCCTTCTGAAATATATTTCCAGGGAAAATTCTTTGGTTCTTTATCAGAGGTATTGTAGCATGCATACCTTTAAAAAATGGCACATAAGACTAGGTACAACTTAAGAATTTTAAAAAGAAAAATATTCATATGTAGTCATGTGAAATTGATTTTTTAGTTATACAAGGAAACTGTATTATATGAAAAATATCATATAAAAATATAAAAAATGTATAAATATTTTTATATTTACATAAAAATATAAAAATATTTTAAAATATAAAAATATTTTATATGTTTTCATTATAGATTCCATATAAATGCAATGGAGCTCCAATGGCTGAGTGCCAATCCAAAGAAAGTTTGAGTCCACAAGCTGCTCCCTAGGAGAATGAATGGATCATTTCCTCCTGTACAATTTACTGCCTCTTAACTGCATCTTAAGGCCCACTGGAGAGTCAGTTATGAGTTGATTCACACTCAACAGTTGTTGTTATGTGCCGTCCAGTCGCTTGTGATTCATAGCAGTCTTATGTACAACAACTCTGAACTCTGCTATTTCCTGAGCCAACATTATTGTCTCTGACATACCTACCCTCATTACCCTAGTTACTGAGTCAGTTTATCTTATCGAAGGTCTTGTCCCTTCACTGTCCCAAGCATGATGTCCCTCTACAAGGACTGGTCTCTCCTTGAAATATGCACAAAGTATGTAAGATGGAGCTTCACAATCCTTACCTCTAAAGAGCAGTCTGGTTAAGGCCTTTCCCGGACAAACCTGTTTATTCTCTTAGCATTCCATGGTATATTCAATACTCTTCTCCAGCACCACCACTCAAAGACATCAATACTCTATCATCCCTAGTTGTTATATTATGCCAGAGATGAAAAAGTGAGGAAAAATGTGATTGCTTTCATAGTTAAAAAAATCATTTCTAGATCTATCTGGAGATATAATGTTGTGAGCGACAATAGCCATATGCATAGAAGGAAGTCCAGAGAATACCACCATTTTAATTCATCACCATTGCCTCTTGAGCTTACGTTGTTTCTTGAAATTCTTCAGTGTCATCCAATTGTCTCTGGTACAGTGGCTTTGAATACTCTCCATCCATACTTTTTTCATTATTATAATATTAGTTTATTTGCAAAATTCAGATACATTGTTTTTCACACCAGTTCGTTCCATCTTCTTTAATACTTTCTGGATTATTCAATATTCTACCCATCGCACCATTAAGTATCTTGACTTGAGAATTGAATTTGTTCTTTAGTTCCTACAGCTTAAGAAATGCTGAGAGACTATAGCCCTTTTGGCTTTTGGACGCCAGTTCTTGGGCCAATTTTCCTACATTCATGCTTCTCACATTCCACGTTCCAATCACTAGTGTCTGCTTACAATTGTCCCTCCTTCTTTGCGTTTCCATATTTGATGACTCAGCCTCAGTTACCATCTGCTAGTCTAAGCATGATGTATTGTATATAGGGTTTTCAAAGCCCTGTTATTTTGGAAGTCGATGGCCACTTCTAATCTGAACACACATACATATATGTTTATGGAGTGTATGAGAGATAAGAAAGTAGAAATATCAATAGGACGATCAGTATTACTTTCTCCGACCTCAAGGCTATTCATCACCAGTGACGAAAATTTCTCATCAGCAACTCCAAGGGTAAAGCAGCAGAGTTGTTGTTGTTGTTGTTTTGTATCTTTGTGTCTGAACCCACCCATACCTGATCATCATGGGTTTTCAGAGGCGCTTAATAATCTGGGAGGGGGTTGACCATCCTTGTTTCTCAGAGCAGCTGACGGAAGTATATAAACTGTGGCCTTCATGATTGCAGTGCAAATTCTTGCCACTAAGCCACCAGTGCCAACAAAGTACTATCTTTATAGGCATACAAATCTAAGATATGAAGTTAAACAATCCACTGGTGCACAAGAGGATGACAAGACACATTACATGATTCAGTATGAGCAAAAGTTAGATGACTTTGACAGACATCTTTGTACACTTTATTTAGGTGGCATTCTGATTACACTCCCTTTAAACTGATTGCTATTTATAAAGTTCTGATAATGAAGTTGATTCTGTTATATTTCTGCTGTCAATCTAGATGAAGATTGTTCCAATCCACTAGCTACGGAGAAAGATGGGAATCGCCTCCTGAGCAGTTTATAGTGTCTGCAAAACAAATGGAGGGCCAGCTTTGGGCCAGGCTGACTCCAGAGCATATAAAAACCAGCAACAGCAATACAGAGGAAATGATTACATTATTATTACTGTAATAATGTAGTTCAATTATTAAATTATGTTACATGTAAATCTTTGTATTATTATAACATCTCATTTTAAGTATATAACTACATTATGAGTATTAAACCAGAAACTCATAGGACACTAAGTTGCCATATAATCTTAACTGTTATGGTAAGTAATTAAATCCAATAAAATATGTCTTTCAGGGAGCTCTGGTGTCCTAGTGACAAGAAGGTGTGCTGCAATCCCAAAGGTGATTGGTTCGAATCCAACAGATGCTCTGCTAGAGAAAGAGGGGCAATCTCCTCATGTACCAGTCACATCTGACTCAACAGTACATAATAAGAAAGAAAAAGAAAAAAAGTCTTTCATTCATTGAATCATATCTTTTATACTCTACTTCTTACCTTCGTTTTTACTGAGCAAGTTTATTTAAGCAAATTAAGAAATAAATTCTAGTTTTAGCACATAATATCATCACCCAGTATAGTGCTGATTTTAATTTTTCTCAATTTCTGAAATCTATAACTAGAATTTTTACATTCATATTAAAAATCCTATTATAGTATTTTACAAATGGTCATGATTGTCAACTTTCAATACCATCTGTAAATTCTGTGAATTATTTTGTTGTTAATAACCCTGCATTTAAAATAAATACAATGAGTTAAAATCCTTCTAAACACACTATTTTGATGTTGATATGTGAGACATATGTGAATATAAGTCAAATATCATATTAATTGAGAAGGAGCACAAATAATATTTTTGGTTGATGGTAATACTGTAAACCTGGAGCTGAATAGTAGTTTCAAGTTATATATAAGAACCCTGTTGTACAATTTGTCATGTTATACATTTTAGATTTATAAATATTAGAGATTGTTACACTTATTAAATTGCAATAATTTGTGAGTATAAACTCACTAACAATAATTGTAGCAGCAGAGATGAAACCTTTGATCTGGATTCTTTTTATGGAATCTTCTGTATCATTAACCCAAAAAATGAAAAACATAATTTTTAACGCCATTGGGCTTTTAGGTCAGATGGAAAATGTAAGTTAGAGCCGACATTCTTTATATGATCCTTATATGACTTTGAAAAAAAATTACATATCAGCTTATATTCTTTAAGAACGTAAAAATGTCTACTTCTCAGTGTTAAGTTTAAAAAATTCCCTGCTCTTAAATACTTAAATAATAATATTGTAAATTTAATTGAACTATTCTGAATACCAGAACCTCTTTACATAAAATAAATACATCAAATAAAATAGAATCAAGATCAGAAATGTAATTGATAAAACTAAAAATGATACCTAAAAACATCAATCTTCTTGAAGTGAATTTAATAATAATGAAAAGCTGCCAAGACACATATTTTATTCCACCCTTATCAACTTCGCAATCTTTTCACTGTTTTTCATGTCACTCAAAATCATGGAGTTTGAGTTTTACTTTGTCAAGAGAGAATACAGGGCAGAGTCTGTTACCAAGGAAATTCAAATCTATAAAGAATTAACTTACTTTATCTATTCATTATTTTCTGTAAAAATTATATTCCTTGAAGATTTTGAATTATACAATATGCTGAAAGATGCAGTGTAAAATAATTTATAGTATTACATTCACTCACATTCAAGGTGCACATCATGATAAAGAAACAATTTTCTTTGATGGAAAGGTTCTTCATATTTGTCTTTTATTGATCTCTAGAAAAAGGTTCAGATAGCCTAAACAAACAAAAATGTTAAAGTCATTTAGTGGGAAAAAAATGCCATAAGTGATTGTAAAAGAAAAGCAAAACAAAAAGTTCAAAGTTTTAGAATATCAAAAAGCTAAATATCTACTGTTTTCTTTTAAATTATTTGAAAAATAAACTTTCAAAATATTTTTCTTCATGATTTAAAACATAAATTTCTACATAACAATATAAACATGATTATCTTTCTTACATTTTTTTTTCTTTCTTTCTTACTTTTGTAAAAGAAAAATTTTAGATGTTATTTTATACAACTTTTGAATAGAAATTCTTTGCTTGTAGCAAAAGATTTACCTTCTATTTTCATTTACAAAAAAACCTCGTAAAACAACAAAGTAAATTGAAACAGTAAAAACCATTCTACAAAAGTTTCACAACAAAAATATATATTAAAAACCACTCTTTAGCAACCTCCCCTACTTGTTTTATGAATAACTCAGGTACCAATCTGAAAGTTGGATGCTTGAATCCATCAACTGCTCCATTGGAAAAAAGTTTAAGCTGTGTACGTCCATGAGATTTACATATATAGAAACTCAGTGAGGAAGTTCTAATCTATCCTGAAGAGAAATATGGGTTGGGATCAATTCAAAGGTAATGGGTTTGAGATTTTGTTGTTTGTAGTTTTGTTTGTTGGTTGATTGGTTTAAGCATATGTATTGGTTTTGTGCCTGCGGTAGGGCACTGTTTCCTACACTGTCCTTTAGGTTCTCTTCCTACTCTGTAAATTAAATGGCCTCTTCCAGAAATGGATGTGAATAATCTGTAAATACTAATCAACTATTCTGAAGGAAATAATTTCTTTCTTATTAAAAATTTAATATAATTTGGAAGGAAACTACTCTTCAAATTTCTAATAATTTTTTAATAAAATAGAAATTTGTTAAAGATGAGGACTTTTTCACATTTTAAGAATTACAATAACTAGATGAATATCTATATATATATCTTTATGTTTACATAAATATTTATGTTACTAGATACCTTATTTTATTTCTGTTATAGCCTTTAGAGTGTAAGTTTGTATAAGGTTTTAGAAAGAATTAATTTAATACATAACATGATAAGAAACAAGTGTTCAGAATGTAACAGGTTATCTTTCATGCTTAATTAATTTTTCAACTTTAATCTTTTGGCATGTTGACCATATCATTTATCTATAGACTTAAATGTCTCCATGGTATATACTTTAATATGTTGTTGTTGTATGCTGTCGAGTCACTTGTGACTCATAGCAACCTTGTATACAATAGCCCTGAAACCTTCTCTATCCTGTGCAAAACTTACTGTCTCTGACACACCTACCCTCTTTACCCTACTCACTGAATCAATCCATATCATTAAGGATCTTCCTGTCTTGTACTGTTCCTCCACCATTCCAACCATGATGTCCTTCTCCAAAGACTGGTCCCTCCTTGCAACATGCCTAAAGTATGTCAGACAAAGTTTCAGAATCCTTCCCTTCAAGGATCAGCCTGTATTCATCCTCTCCAGATGAACTTGTTTGTTCTCCTGCCAGTCCATGTTATATTTAATACTCTTCTGCAACACCGCAGCTCAAAGGAATCCATTTTCTTTCTATCATCCCTGGTCATTGCCCAACTCTCTGATGCATAGCAAGTAGCTACTAAGAGTATGGCCTGGATCAGGCATACGTTAGTCTCCATACTGAAGTCATTGCTCTTCAATACTCTGAAGAGGTCCTTGACAGCAGATTATCCCCATACAATTAATCTTTTTATTTCCTGGCTATTGTCACCAATATCTTAGCAATCTTAAACTGGTAATAATCCAGTAGCAAACAATCAAAATTTGTGTGTTCAGTGATGTTCTATTCATGAAGCAGGCACACAAGACATTTTTACTTAATGATAATTTTATCGCACATGTGGGCCTCAAAGATATTCTGGTGTTATAAACTAAGAAAATAATTATTTGGTTTTCTTTTTTATATTCAAAATTTTTATTTCATACTGGTTTACTTACAAAGTTCATATTGTTTTCTCACTGGATCTTTCCCATTTCCTTAACCCAGAAATAATTCTTGATTTTCTAAATCTGTATATTTATGAATGTTATTTTTAAGAGATTAAAAATACTTAAAATATTTGTGAGGATATTTTCATTACTTCCTTTCTGAAATAGATAAAAATTAAAAAATACAACAAGAGAATAAATTAAAATAACATTTCTGACTTTTATTTGACCCCAGTTGACATTATAAAGCATTCTCCAAACCAAATGTATAAAGTTATATATTTTCTTTACAGACAACTTATTTTGGAACTTATTGTTCCATTAAAGATAGCAGTCTTGAAAAAGCAAAAACAAAATACACATGAAACCTCAAAAGATAGACCTTCAGATAACACTATGCATTGACTATGTATGAATGTTGTCAATAAATATTAAGCAGCAAATAGCGCTAGGAATATAATTTAGAACGTATTGATACCTATTAAAATATAACATAAATATTTATATTCATTTATTCTAGTTTTTGCAAATACATTTACTATATACAACATATTGTTACATTTTACAGTCATCCCATGAACAAAATACGATTGATTGTCCAGTAATAGTGAATTTTTATATTTAGCTCGGTTTTAAAAAAATAAATAAACTTTACTGACAGTTAAACAATATTTTGACATATTTGTGGCTCAACAATGCAAACCAATCTGAGACTGATAGAAATGCAAACTAGTCTGCAAGTATGCATCATTCATACTGTATGTTGATATTTTCAGACTTAGTGTAGTTTATTTTCCATCCCAGGAAAACCAAGAGTTCATCTATCACCTGCTTAATTGTCTGTGACAAACATTCAGGCCTAAGGAGTGTTGAAAGTACACCATCAGCATAAAGAGAGCAGCCTATTCTCATGCAGTGCCTTCCCAAGTGCCTCATATCTTTTAGAAACGTAAGGAGGAAACAAGTAAAACTGAAAGCATGAGTAAAAACAGTAATGATATTATGAGGATAATGATGATTCTTAAAGAGCAAGTTAATAAACATCATTAATAGTTATCCAGCATATTGTTTTTACTATTATGTTAATGTCACTCATTAATCATGTGACTTAAATGAAAGCATTGTGCTTTATTTTATTTATTCTAGAATATAACTATTATACATATCTAACTCAAGATTGTTTTTTGTGTTTGTTGTTGTTGTTAGGTACCATTGAGTCAACTCCAACTCATAGAGACTCTATGAACAACAAATAGAAAATTTACTCTACCTGCAAACATGTTCACAATCTCTGCTATGCTTAAGCCCATTGTCGTGATCTTTCTGTCAGTCCATTTTATTAATGATTTTCCTTTCACTGACTCTATTATTCCAACTACAAGTACTGACCACTCCTTAAAAAGTGCTTGAAATATATGAAAAGACATGTTGCTATGCTTATCTCAAAAAGGTACCCTGCTTTGGTTGAACTTCCTTCAAGATTGGTTTCTTTTGGAAACCCATGGTATACTCAATACTCTTCACCAATACCACTATTCAAAGACATTGATTCAACATTCACACTTATATAAACAAGATAAAAACATGGTTTACTGTACAATTCATTTAGAGCAGAATCTGGCATGTGGGAAAGGTAAAATACATGGTCTTGTTGTTGTTAGGTGCCATCAAATTGAATTCCATTCTTAGAGACCCTATAAACAAAAAATCTGAATCCTATTCTATCCTGATCCATCCTCACACTTCCTGACACACAAGAGACTATTGCAGCAATCACCACGTCAATCCACCTGGTTGAGGGTCTTCCTCTCCTTCACTGATCCTTCACCTTTTCCAGCATCACGTCCTTTTCCTTTTTTTAAAAGGTTTTTCTTATTATTATTAATGATTTTTGATGCAACATAAATATTTTTACAGCGTATTCTGTCCATTTAATTTTTCCTTAATCATTCATTTATTGCTGCACATTTTCCTCCTTGTCACCCCTCATTTCACTTTTTTCTCTTTAAAGAAAAAAAATTCTTTCGTTGTTATACAATCTCCACCCCCTGACGAGTCCAGTCTACTTTAATATACATTTCTTTTTCTGTAATTTTGTCATGAAAATAATACCTAATCCTACCCCTTAACAACTTGTCCAAAGTATGGGAAGTGAAACCTCATCATTTTTGCCTCCAAAGAGCACTCCTGTTGCACTCTCTCCAAGACATATCTGTCTGTTCTTTTGGCCGTCCATGGGATATTCAGTGCTCTTTCCCTACACCATAGCTCAAAGGCATCAATTCTTTTCCTGTCATTCTTATTCATTGTCCATCTCTCAGATACACAGCAAGTAATCAGAAAAATTATGGTCTGTTGTTATTGTTAGTTACGAATCAGTTCCTGCTCAAGGTGACAGTCGCCTAGATGATTGCACTATGAACATAAAGATACATGGTTCAAATAAACTAGCTGCTCTAAGAGAAAGACATGAAACATTTTGGTGTGTGATTTATTGCCTCTGAAAACCCACTATAGGGCCAGCTAGGAGTCAGTGGTCACTCAGGTAACAGCGTGATAATCATAAAAATGACAACAACAATGATACTTGACTCTGTGTTGGTCATTACATTACTGTCTTTAGGCACTAGATATTTTCCACTCAGAAAAACTTCAACCAAATACGTATTCATGTTAACTCTATCACAGTTTGTGTCCATAGTTCAATAAGGTTATAGTATTGTTTTTATAACAAATGTTAGGAATTCTTCTCAGTGAACAATTAATAGCTTCCTGCATGTAATACATGTACCTCATGTTTCTTATATACAAGAAAATTGCACTGATAAGCTTATAATTGCAAAATATATATATATACCTATAAAATGTTTTTCTTCATAGGCATAACAAATACCTACGTCACTGAATTCATGCATAAACTGCACTAAAATTTTGACTGTATAACAATGCATTCTTTAACTTGTAGACAACATCTTCTAACCTTGTGTATTGCACATTTCTTGTGATTTCATTTTTCTTTGGAAATGTTACTGTGAAGCACATCGTGATGCTTCATCAAAGGTAGCAAAATCAGTGTTCATGACAGCTGTAGTAAAAGAAGAAAGGGAGAAGTAACAAAGTGAAACTAATGACTATTAAATAACATGAAGGAGGAAAATCAGAGAATGCTGTTACTTGTGATTAGGCATTTCTTACTAAGCAATCACAGTGACATTCAAAAACAAAACAAAATGCAAGGTGCATGCATGAAACAGAATTTATATCAATGATTGTATGCAAACTAATAAAAATATGATAAGGAAAAACAAAAACAAACTTCCTAATGCTTTTAAAGGATCCAGTCCCGTAAAACTTATTAGGATAACAAAACTGATAAAAAGGATATTCATCAGGTGAGAAGAAATTGCTAATGATACAGATTGGCTTATTTCCCTAATGAATCTCATTCTTGGTATCACAAACGTGAGTAAATTCTGTGAGTCAACAATAAATAATTGAACCTCTTGCTTCTGGTATGGCTGGTTCTAGAGGCAACATGGAGCTAGACTTATCTGCTTTTTACTCATAGGTGGTGAGGGACTGTTGTATTCTCACTCCCTCTGTCCCTTTCACAAAGACGCTCACAGCCCTAGTCACAGATGCCTGGGAAGACAGTGACTGTATGAAAAGTCAGTTAGATGAAGAGAAGATGTTTCATTTTGAGAGCTAGTGCTAATTACGGTGACTTGATTTACTCTGAACTGGACCGTTGTTTATAGATGTGGGTGCTGAAAGTTTCAACAGAAGATTCTTCAAGAGAAAAAGACATGCTTGTTTCTTCACATCATACTGGTTTGATATGACTGGGTAAATTAAGAATTGTTTGCGTAAATGGGGTATTAAGACATAAGGAATGAAGCAGCTGACTTTATTTGTCTTTAAATATAGCTGATGTTAAGGGGAAGGCTTATCCTTTAGTTAATAAAAAACTATGGCTAGAAAAGTTAGAGCATAGTCTGTGGTGTTAGCCTAAAGGTGGCATTTTTTAGTGCTTACATTAGACCACTTTGGCCCACAGCTTCCTGCAGACAAATGGTCTTGCAATTATCAATAGCTATGGGACTAGAAAGAGAAAGAGAGCTCTTCCCACAAAGAGGGGCAAAACTTGAAGGAGGTTGGAGTAATATCCTGAAGCAAACTGAAACTGAAGCCTGGACTAACTGAGGAATTGTGACTTTGGACTGCTGGACTAACCCTGGATTTACATTGGGTGATATTCTTTGCTCCCCCATTCTCCAACTTAATTCCCTAATAAATCTCATTCTTAGTACCACAGCTCTGACTAAATTCTGTGAGTCAACAACAAATAAATGAAACTGAACCACCTTCCTTTGATTAGGAAGAATATATTTTACAGTAAAATATACTTTGCCATATGTGCTCAATTACTAAATAAAAATACCCAAAAAACAATTAAGCACCATAATCTTTCTTGCCATCATCTCCATATTCAGCAAAGAAAGAGACTAGTCAAATTGATATAAAAGGTTGAATTTACTGCTTTTGACATTGTTCTTGAAAAAATTTGTCAAAATAATAAACTAATGTTAATCTTTGCAACCATCTTTCTGTGTTTATGCAAAAGTCAAAAGAATTAAAAATTAATCTATATCAGGATAATACTATCTATTGTAATCTAATAAAAAATTGTATATTTATTTCACTTTCAATAAACTGAGGCATACTTGGAGAATTTAGAAGAGTGCTTCCACTCTATTAATAACTCTGGTACATGCTGGAAATGTGAGTGTGTGTGTGTGTGTTGTGAGAGTGTGTGTCTTGAATGACACCCAACAATAGCATCTTAAATTTATTGTGACATTAATTAAACTTATTTTCTCCACATAATTTTTGTAATGTCTATGAAATTTTGTTATTTTTCTTTTTGTTGTTATTAAGTGTCATTGAGTCATAACTGGCTCATAACTGACCCTGCAGAGGGTTTTCACAGACTCTAAATAGCATGGGAGGAGAGTCTCCATCTTTCTTCCCACAGAACTGTTGGTGTATTCAAACCATCTGCCTTTGGGTTAGCAGCACATCTTCTTACCCACTAGATGTTCTTAGTCAAAATTTTCTTCTGTATTGGTCAGAATTCGGTTTTCAGTTACATTTTTAGACACAACACTTTTTAATATTTTTTTCATAATGCTTATATGCTCAATTTTATTTTTGCTTATTAAACTTTCATTTTCACTTATTTTTGTTTCTTACAATATTTTATGGATAAACATTTAATTTGTTGAATCAATCTTTTCATTTCGTAATTCTATTGAACAAAGTATGTAACAAGGCAAAAACAATATTGTTACATCATTTTCCATGGTATAGAGAGCTCTAGTGGTCTGATGGGTAAAAAGATTTGCTGTCAACCTAAAGGCAGATTGTTTGAATCTACCAGCCCCTCTCAGGGAGAAAAACGAGTTATCTCCTTTGGTGTGACTTATAGATTCTAAAACCCCCCTAATGGTCAGCTATGAGTCATTTCTAACTTCATGGATGGCAAAGAGTAGCTGATGTGTTGTTACTATCCAAGGACTGAGAGTTCAAACTCACCTCAGGGTACCAAGGAAGTAAAAGTTACAATGTGCTTCTTCCAAGATTATACCAATTCTCTGTGATACATGGTTACTATGAGTCAGAACCTACTTTGAAAGCTTGAAACAATATTAGTAATAAAAATATTTTAGTATCAAATTCAATTATTCTGAATAGAATTGATTTTTATTCTGTCTTTTAAAAAAAGCTCAGTTGTGGATTTTGTTTCCTTTTAATGTCTTTCTCCTTTATGTACTTTTCATTTTTAAAATCTGTTATAGCTAAATGTAATGTTGCTTCTTAACATTGTTCATTTGGGACAATATGCAGAGAGACTTAGATTTCTACAATAGTGAACCATTTAATCCCTTCCCATTTCAGGAGAAGCAGGCTTTCACCAAAAAGCAACAGTCGGGTAAGTGTTTTTTGTATCCATTTTACACGGCTTAATTTTAAGAAAGGAGGCAGTTTGTTTTGCTACAGGGAAGTCTTGCTAGGACTCACTTTTAACCACTTTTAAGATCTTACTCAATAGAGATAGCTCAGAAAGAATTTAATCCAATTTAATAGCCGTTATCTTGTCCTCTCATATTGCATAGCACACTAAAAGATGTTAATCCATGGCCTCCTTCCAAGGCTCTGATGGTGTCTCAGTGTGCCTATACAGTATTATATCCTCAGACTTGGTCCTTTCATTTTAATGGAATCTCCTGGCTTATAAGGGAGGTCTGGTGGCTTAGTGATAAGCAATTTTTTTCAGCCAAAGCAAAGGTTTGCAATTCAAGTCCACCAGCTGCTCCTCAGGAGAAAGATTAACCCTTTCAATTTATTGCCTTTGAAATTCATTGCAAAAATCAGCTACGGGTCAGTTTCAACTCAATGGTACATAACAACCTGGGTCATAAGTAAGTTATCTTTTTCTTTGTTAGAGTAAATTAAATTATGTTCTTTTCATTCCTTTTATCTTGTATTAATGTTTATACCATCCCATATTCCTTTTAAAATATTTGTTTCCCCCCTCAATTGCTTAGATGACAAAAGTTATATGCTTAAAAACTAACCATATTGTTGAATGCTTGAAATTAACCCAGATGCACTTAGGAAGAGAAACTTGACAACTTATTTTTGAAAAAGTAAAACCTTGAAAATTTTATGGAGTAATTTTGCTATGTATATGTGGGGTCAGCACAACTAAAATTGACTCAATGACTAGTACTAATGATAAAAGACTGAAACAATTTTTATATTATTTGCTTTCAAGTGAGCTATGGTGGCCTGTGCTGCCAACCAAAAGGCAGAAGGTTTACATTTACTAATTCCTTCAATGGAGAAATATGCGCAATTTGCCCCACATTATTTAAAGTCTCTGAAAACGTGTTTGAAGTCAGCTGTCAGTCACTTCTGACTTCATGATAGTGAGTGAGCACTTTTAAATTTGTGTTAATTTAAGTGATTCTGGTGGCTTTCCTCTTTCTGCAAACATTGAGCTCATTATTGGACTATGTTAGTAATAAGGTGCAATCTTCTCTTAAACGTCCTTTTTCAATATATTCAAAATTAATAATTATGTGTTAATACTTTGTTAAGTTGTTAAGTGTCGTCGAGTCGCAGGCGACTCATAAGCGACCCAATGAAGGAAAGTTCTCAAAACTTGTGTGTCTTTCATTCTCTCTCCAGGTTCGTAGGGTTTCTGGAGGCAAATTATTACAGAAATGGATGCCACTCTTGCTTCCATGTTTTACTATAGATAAAGAAATAAAGTTATTGCTTTTATACATACAGGCTCTGGTAGGACATTGGTTAAAGATATGACTGCTAACCTAAAAGTCAATAGTTTAAACCCCCCAGCCATAGAATAGATAAGGCTCTGGTAATTAGATTCCATAAAGATTTATAGTCTTGTGAACCTGGGAGTCAGTTCTTTATTGTCTTACATAGTTACTAAGATTCAGATATAATTTTGTGGCAATAAGTAATATATGCATGCATATAGGAATGAATTAAGTGTTCTAAAATATAAGATATATAATGACTATTATAACTTGAAAAAATATTTTGTCTCTTACTTTTATAATGTAATTAACAATGATTGGAAATAAGAGTGGCAACCATTTCCTAAAAAACATGCTGCCAGAAACTCTATGAACTTTGATAGATGTTGTTAGTTGTAGAGGGACTTCAGGCCTTTTGTTCATAGGGCTCCTCTGAGTCGCGCTCAACAAGAAGCCAATCAACAACAACACAACAAAAATTATCAATGAAGATTTAAAATCAACAAAAATTGTTTTATTTAGTGAAGAATATTGAATATGCCAAAGAACAAACAAACTTATCTTAGAAGAAGTGAAGCCAGAGTGCTCCTTGGAACTGAAGGTGACAAGAATTTACATCACATCTTTAATATATTCTATCAGGACAGCCAGATTGTGGGAAAGCAAAGAAAGAAACTATTCAAAACAAACCCCATCAAGCATGTTTGATAAAGTAGAGAATCAATGAAAAAGAATAAGGCTCTCTAGGAGATGGGTTGAGAGTGGATATAACAATTAGCTCAATCAGAGCAGAGTTTGTGAAGATAGCATAAGACTGGGCAGAGTTTTACTCTGTTGCACATAGTATTTCTGAGAGTTGGAATGAACTTGATGGCACTTAACAATATTTATGATTTTTACAGCCCTCAGGCCTGGTTTTAGTTGTTTTTGCGAAACATTCTTCTAAGTGGTATAGCACTGGTCTGCCAATTTGCTGTACAGAGGTAAATGGTGGTTGCTGTGGTGCTAAACACTGTGACACTGATGTGTCAAATGTGATAAAGGTTATCTATGGTGGGTAGGGTTTGTTGGAGCTCCCAGATTAAAACGGGCTTGGAAGCAGGAGTGGCATTCACTTCTGAAATAGCTTGCCTCTGGAAATCTTATGAACTTAGTGAAATTATGAAAGTTATACAAGTGTTCAGGTCTTTCGTTCATACGGTCGTTATGAGTCCTCTATGACTAGATGGTACTTAACAACAACAAACAACTATTAAATATCCAAGTCCTGGGGAAATGACATCATACTGAAAGAAGTGGAAGGCCAGAGAAGAAAATAAGATCATCAACATGATAGATTCATATGGTGATTGTAACAATGGGCATCAACATGTCTCAGATTGTGGGAATGGAGTAGGGTGGGGCAAGGGTTAGAGCTGTTGTTCATAGAATTGCTGTGAGTCACAGAGTACTCTGCTGGCCTAGTGAGTAAAAAGTTATGCAACCAAGCCAAAGGTGGGTTATTTTCATTTGCAGCCCTCAGGCCTGGTTTTAATTGGTTTTGGTCAAACATTCTTCTAAGTGATATAGCATTGATATGTCAATTTGCTACATAGAGGTAAATAGTGATTGCTGTGATGTTAAACACTGTGACACTGATATGTCAAATGTTATACGGGTTACCTATGGTGGACAATGTTTGTTTGAGCTCCAGATTAAAACAGGCTTGGAAGCAAGAGTGACATCCACTTCTAATATAACTTGCCTCCAGAAACCCTATGAACTTGGAGAAACAATGAAGATTATATAAGTGTTCAGGTCTTTAATTCGTAGTGTCATCTATGACTCGAAGGCACTTAACAAAAACACCAACAACAACTCATTCACTACCACAGAGTTGGAACCTACTCATAGCTGACTCTACAGTGTGTTTTTGAAACTGTAAATAACACTGGAGAACATTTTTCATCTTCCTCCTGCAGAACCACTGGTTGGTTTGAACTACCAGAGGTACAGCCTTTGCATTAAAAAGTGCAATCCGCTAAAGACTACATTACAAATATTCTCTAAGAATAAAAAAAAAGTAAATTTAAAGAATATGGTAACATATCTTGGATAATAATGAGAAATATAAAATATATGGAGAGTAAATAATTATACTTTTACTTAAGTTTCATGGAAGTTCATTTAAAACAAATATTTCAGTATAAAGATAGTTTAACATTTTCTTATTAGCAAAGAGTAGTGAAATATATAGTTTCTGGATCTGAGGCATTGTTACTTAAAGTCAGTAAGCATCAAGAATCCTCAAGGCAGGGAGGAATTCCTACTTCAAAATTCTCATAATAAAAGCATATAATTAGAACTTATAGAACTAAGGGATAAGCCAATGATACAATTTTCTCAGTGTTACTTTTGAAAACATAAAATATTTCATTAA
>NW_006400003.1:4423569-4425213 GCF_000299155.1 Elephantulus edwardii
ACTTAGAGTCAAAATCTATAATAAAGAGCTGTATATTATAAAGTATAAAAGAATACCAAGAACTTTAATATCATGTTTACAAAATATGAATGAACTACATCTTGTTAAGTATATCAATCTGATTTTTGGCCTGACTCTCAACCTCTGCTAAGAGAGCAAGGCAAACAGGGATGATTTTCATCTATCAACAGGAGAGTAGTGATATAATTTAATAGAAAAATAAAATAACTTTTGGGTAGTGAGTGTTATGGTTAAGTTTTCGCAGTACTTTGGCTGTTTATTATCTTCTGGTTTTACAGTTGTAATGTGCTCTCTCTTTTGATGAGGTTAGATACCATGTAATCATTCTCTCCATATTTGCCATGAGTTACGAATTGAAGGGCAGTTTCAGTGACTGTAAGACCTCCATAGAACATATATGACAATCTAGCAAGATTAGTATAATGTTTGCTTCAGGTCTTGCATCTAACCAGTCACCTTTTTGATTCTTTGGATTTGGATTAGAGCCAGTTATTTACCTTCTCTCTTGACCTTGAATTAGCCTCAACTGTTACAGAACTGAAATTTGTTGGATTCTACAAGCATTTTAAATATAAATAGATAACTGAGAGAAGATTCATCAACAACATGCATTATGCAGATGAAACAACCCTGCTTGCTGGTACTGAGGAGGACCTGAAGTGCTTGCTGCAAAGGGCCAAGGACTGCAGCCTTCAATATGAATTGAAGCTCAACCTCAAGAAAGCAAAGTTTCTCACCACTGGACCAAGTGGCAGCATCGGTATCAATGGTGAAGTGATTGAGATAGTTAACAGGTTAGGTTTACTTGGTTCCTCAGTCAACACTCTTGGTAACAGCAGCCAAGAAATCAAGAGACTAATTGCATTGGGAAAGTCATGTGTCAGGGACGTCTCCAGAGTACTGAAGAGCAAAGACGTCAGGCTGGTGACTAAGGTGCGCCTGATCTGGGCTATAGTCTTCGCAATTACATGCTATGCATCGGAGAGTTGGACAGTGACTTGGAATGATAGAAGAATTGATGCCTTTGAACTGTGGTGCTGGAAAATAGTATAGAATATAACTTGAACTGCTAGGAGAACAAACAGGTTTGTCCTGGAGAGGGTGAAGCCAGGTTTCTCCTTGGAGTCAAGGGCTCAGTAGCTTTGTCTGACATAACTTGGTCATGTTTCAAGGAGGGACATCATGTTTGGGAGAGTGGAAGGACAGTGCAGGAGAGAAAGACCCTCGATGAGATGGATCAATTCTGTGATAGCGGTGGTGAGAGTAAGTGTGTTGGAGACGGTGAGGTTGGCACAGGATAGAGCAGGTTTAGGGCTCTTGTACATAGGGTCGCTATGGGTCGCAAGCAACTTGATGGCATGTAATAGCAACAACAAATGTAAATATAATTTCCTTCTGCTAATGAAAGTTTCAGTCTCAGGTTTTAAAATCCACCAACCGCTTTGTGGGAAAAAGAGGAAACAAACTGTTTGTATTAATATTCACAGTCTCAGAAACCCATTGAAGAGTCACCATGAGTTTGAATTAACAGTCAGGCAGTGGGTTGGTATTAATTATTTTTAACTATTTCAAGATCAAATAAGTTTTTGCTTAGATTCTTCTAAACTATATTTTTTCAATATT
>NW_006400003.1:4426049-4442429 GCF_000299155.1 Elephantulus edwardii
TTTCTCCCTGCCCACCCCTCCCAAATTTGCACTACTCTTTGAAAAGTAAAAGAAAAATTCTTGTATTGGTATAGAATCCCACCCTCCCCTTCTCCCACCCTGAGTAAACTCCACTATGCAACCATGTCGTAAACGTAATACCCAATCATATATTGCTTTCAAACAGTATACACAATTTTTTTTAAAAGTCGGATAGTTTCATAGAAAGCCATTAAGTAATATTGAGCAAATTAAACATGAAATATTTTGTAAATATTATCAAATTATTTAAAAATACAATACAATTGTGAAGACTGGAAATGGTGTAGGACCATGGTTAGAATCCACCAGCTTTTCTGCAGAAGAAAGATGAGCAGTCTCCTTCAGTGCAGTTTACTGTGTATCGTCACTCACTGGGGAGTCATTTGTGAGTTGGTTCCAACTTGCAGATACATAAGAACAATAAGATATCATATAGCATAACAACTTTATCATGTGACAAGGTGTGTAATACATCAAAGAATATGCTCTTCTAAAATGTATACTTTTACAAAATTTCAAAGTTCTAATTCTACATTCAATTCAAATGACTTCCAATCTAGGATCTACCACTACACTACTAGAAATAGCTACTTTGTTTAATGTTCATAGGGTTTTCAAAAACCTGTTACTTAGGAAGTAGACGGTCCATGCTGCTTCCTTGTCTGTCTTAATTAAGGAGCTCCACCAAAACCTGCCCATGATGACAAACCCTTTTATCATTTGGCACATATTTCAGTATCAAAGCAACCTCAAGTGATCTCAATACAACAAACAGACAAAAAAGTACTTCACTATTTGGAAAAATGTTCTCTCTAAACACAATTAATACCAGGCATGAGGGTCACAGGTCCAAGTGCCCAACCAACTTTTAAATACAAAGATCCACCCACCAGATCCTTTTTGGCTACTCAATGTCATGAAAATGAAGATTCATACCACTGGAACAATGGACAGCATCCTGATGGATGGAGAGGAGATTGAAGCTGTCAACTTCTTCAACTTGCTTGGATCCACAGTTAACACTGCTAGCACAAGCAGTCAGGAAATGAGGAGACACATTTCTCTGGTAAAATCTGCAGTTAGGGACTTTTCCAAATTATTGAGGAGCAGTGATGTCAGTTTTTGGAATAAGGTCCGTTTGATTCAGGCCACAGTCTTCCCAGTTACTATTCATCCTAGACCTGGATAATGAATAAGGATGCCAGAAAAATAATTGATATCTTTGAGCTGTGGTGTTGGAGAAGAGCACTAAATATCCCACGGGAAGCCAAGTAAATGAACAGATGTGGTTTGGAGAGGATGTGGCCGGAGTGCTCTTTGAAGGCAAGAATGGTGAATCTTCACCTTGTGTACTCTGAATATATTGCTAGAAGGTGATATTCCTTGGAGAAGAACATGATGTTGGGAAGGGTGGAGGGTCAGTGAAGGATTGGAAGACCCTCAACCAAGGGGATTGACATGGTGACTGCTGCAATGAGCTCTTGTTTGTCAGGAAGTGTGAGGATGGAGCAGAATAGAGCAAGGTTCAGATTTTTTTGTTCATAGGGTCACCATGAGTCATACTTAACTTGACGACACCTAATAACAATAACAATTCTACACTAAAAGAAGATGATTAATATCCAAAGAGGAGAAGGAAGGCATAAAAAGTGGAAGGGGGGGGAAAAAACACTGGATAGCAGTGGGTAAATGAGGCTAAATAATGGGAAAGTTTCAAGGGGACTTGAAAAGACAAGGTGATTATAGGCATAGTTGTAGTTGTTGTTAGGTCCTGTTGAGTTGAATGCAACTCATAGTGAATCTATGAACAACATACCTGAATCCTAATTGTTGTTGTTATGTGCCATCAAGGCACTTGCGACTCATAGCGAACCTATGTACAAGAGCTCTAAACGCCATTCTATCCTATGGCAACCTAGACATCTCAAACACACTCATTTCCACCACTCAAGTCACAGAATTGATCCATTTCATCGATGGTCTTCCTCTCCTGCACCGCCCCTCCACTCTGCCAAACATGATGTCCCTCTGCAAGGACCAGTCCCTCCTTGAAACATGCCCAAAGTATGTCAGACAAAGCTTCAGAATCCTTGACTCCAAGGAGCATTCCGGCTTTACCTTCTCCAGAACTAATCTGTTTGTTCTCCTAGCAGTCCATGGTATATTCAAACCCATGGTTAATTAATTACTGAGAAAACAAACTTAGTCTCATAAATACTACTACTGCATAAGAAACAGTAGATAACTTGTAAAACATATATGAGGACCAAAAGGGAGAAGGAGTGGGAGTAGAGAAGTGAGGAGGGGTAGGGCCAAAATCACAGAGTTGCACAATCTGGTGGGTGGGTGGAGGGCATAAAGAAAATGGGAAAGAGCCAGTAGAGATCTAAAAAGATAGGGTAATGATGACCATAGTACAAAGGTGATTAAATTTATAAAACAATGAATTAGAATGATTATATAAAACACAGTGTGAATGAAGAAGTGTGAAAAACACAACGTATACCAACTCTGTAAATCAACCAATATAAAATAAAAGTTTAAAAAATATATAAAGTAAATAAATGATTGTATAAATTGCAACATACATGTATAAATTTCTATCTATATGATTTGTTGTTGTTTTTATGTGTCGTTAAGTCACTTTTGACTCAAAGTGAACTTATGTACGACAGCTCTGAACCTTACCCTATCTTGAGCCAACCTCATTGTCTCTGACACCCCTACCCCCATTATCCTAGTCACTGAGTCAGTCTATCTTATTCATGGTCTTGCACTGTCCCTCCACCTTTCCAAGCCTGATGTCCATCTCTGAGGACTGGTCCCTCTTTTCAACATGCCCAAAGAATGTCAGATGGACCTTCTAAATCCATATTTCCAAGGATCAGCCTGGTTTTACCCTCTCTAGGGTGAAATCCTTTGCTCTCTTAAGGTACATTCAATACTCTTGTCCAGCACCACAATTCAAAGACATCAATTCCACTATCATCCTTAGTCATGGTCCAGCTTTCTGATGCATAGCAGGTCACTGTGAAGACTATGACCTGGATCAGGCATACCTTATTCTCTAGATTGACTTCATTGCTCTTCGGTACTCTGGAGAGGTCCCTGACAGCAGATCTTTTCAATGAAGTTTTTCTTTTGATTTCCTGGCTGCTTGTACCAGGAATGTTGATCGTGGAACCAAGCCTACTAAAGCTGTTAACAATCTCAATCTCTTCACTATCTGCCATGAGGCTGTCAATCTGCCTTGTGGTGAGAATCTTTGTCTTCTTACTGTAGAGCTTCCATTTGTGTTGAAGGCTGCAGTCCTTGTCCTACAACAGCAATGCCTCAGATCCTCCTCAGCTTCAGCAAGCAAGATTGTGTCATCTGAACGGTGCAGACTGTTGATGAGTCTTCCTCCAAAACTTACGCCACATACCTCTTCACAGAGTGCAGCCTCCTGGGTGATCAAAGGCATTTGGCTGTGTGAATCACAACAGACTGTGGGTAAGCCTGAGAAAAATGGGAATCCTAAACACTTTATTGTGCTTATGTGAAACCTGCACTTTGACCAGGATGCAGTCATCAGAAGAGAACACTCCATGGTTCAAAATCAGAAAAGGTATATGCCAGGGGGGCATCTTATCTCCATACCTTTTCTATATGAATGATTATACCTGAATCAATAATTTTTTTTAAATGTGTATTAATTTGATCTCAATGTCAAGAAAACAAAGATTCTTACCACTGGACTGATAGGCAATATCATGATGAATGAAGAGGAGATTGAAACTTCCAAAAGCTTCATCTTGCTTGGACCCACAATTATCACCCTTGGTACCAGCAATTGGGAAATAAGGAGACACATTGCACTGGGAAAATCTGTGTTCATACAACAACAGCCTTCTGGTCCAGATGTAGGTCCACATGAGCACAATCAAGTGCTCTGAGATGTCCATTCCTTTCAATGTCAGCCACAACTTGTTATGATCCACACCATCAAATACCTTTGCAAAGTCAATAAAGCACAAACTGTCATTGAACCAGTACGAAACTGCTTTGATTACAGTATCTATAAACTATATAACTAGAAAATATTATATTTTTTACAGTGTTCTCCTTTGGTATTACTTTTGCAGTTTGTAGCTTCTTTGCTTTCTGTGTAAAGTTGGAAATTATTTTTTCCATTTTATTAAAAAATGCCATTGAGATTTGAATAAAGATTGTGTTATGTATATAGACTGCTGTTGATAGTTACATTTTCCTGTTCATGAACATGGAATGGTTTTGATTTATTCTGATTTCTTTCCATGAGTTTGATTGCTGTTGCAATGTGCCAA
The DNA here is from genome assembly GCF_000299155.1 of Elephantulus edwardii. NCBI lineage: Eukaryota > Metazoa > Chordata > Mammalia > Macroscelidea > Macroscelididae > Elephantulus > Elephantulus edwardii. The sequence continues at coordinate 4,430,396 of NW_006400003.1, forward strand.
TAAGTTGACTATGATTTAATGTGACCCTATGAGCAACAGAGCTGAATATTGCCCTATCCTATACCATCTCCACAATCTCTGTCCAGCTCAAACCCACTGTGGTTAATCACTGTGTCAATCCATCTTATTAAGGGTCTTCTTCTCTCTCTCTCTGATCTTCCACTATTCCCAGCAGGATATCTCTCTCCAAGTATCAGTTCCTCCTAGAATAAGCCCAAAGTAAATGAGGCAAAGTTTCAAGACCCTTACCACTGAGGAGCACTATGGTTTGACTACTTTCAAGACAAATTTGGTTTTTTAGCAGTCTTTGGGATATTTAATATTCTTCTTCAACTCCATAGTTCAAATACAATGATTCTTCCTTGGTTTTCTTTTTAGTATTCCAATTTTTCAGATGCATAGGAAGTAATTTAAAACACCATGTCTTGGATCAAGTGCAAGACAGTCTTTAAATTGACATGACTGTTCTTAAGAACTTTGAAGAGGAATATGTTTTTCCTTACATAACTCTTTTATATCATGATTAGGTTTACTCCTTAGGGTTTTATCCTTTTGGATACTATTATTTTAAATGGTACTGTTTTCTATATATCTTTTTTTTAGTTCTATTTGTTAGTGTACCCCCTGTTAATGAGTTGGCTCCAACTCAAAGTAACCTTCACAGGGTTTCTAATGCTGTGTTATTTTTGTTGCTGTTGTTGTAGTTACGTGCTGTGAAGTCGAGCACAATTTATTACCACCCTATGAAAAAAATATCTGAAATCAATCTTCACACTTCTTGACACTCAAGAGCCTATTGCAGCAGTCACCTTGGCAGTCCACCTGGTTGAGGGTCTACCACTCATTCGCCACCCTTCCCAACATCATGTTGCTCTCCAAGGAATCTCACCTTCTGGCAACACATCCAAATTATGCGAGGTGAAGCCTCATCATTCTTGTCTCCATAGGGCACTCTGGCTGCACTCTCTCCAAGACATATTTGTTCATTCTCTTGGATGTCCATGGGGTGTTCTTTTCCAACACCACAGCTCTAAGGTATCAATTATTTTTCTATCATCCTTATTCATTGTCCAGGTCTTGGATGCATAGCAAGACTATGGCCTGAATCAGATGCACCTTAGTCCTCAAACTGACATCACTACTCCTCAACAATTTAGAAAGATCCCTAACTGCAGATTTTCCCAGTGTAATATATCTTTATTTCCTGGCTTGTACAAAGGATGTTAATTGTTTATCCAAGCAAGATGAAGCTGTTGACAATTTCAAAATCCACTCCATCCATTAAGACACTGACACTTAATTGGTCCAATGGTAAGTATCTTTATTTCCTTAATATTGAAACAAAATCCATACTGAAGGCTGCATTCCTTGATCTTTTGCAATAAGTGTTCCTCTTTCTTCAAATTGTTTATGGATCTGAACTATACCAATAATTTGGTTATAAACCTGACAGTTCACACAATCTAAACTATTTTTGTTTGTTGGTCTTATTACTTGCTACTTTTAAAAAAAAATTATTCTAGGCAAGCTCTGGTCACTTAGTGGCAAGAAGCTGCACTGCAATCCCAGAGGTGCTCAGTTCAAATCCACCAGATGCTCTGCTGGAGAAGGAGGAACAATCTCTCCCTGAACTAGTCAGATCCAATTTTTACTTATTTCAGAAAGATAACATGGTGTATGTGACTAACCTACCATCTTGGGCTATCCATAAAAAGTAGAAAATTTACCACCAATGACTGCTAATGTCTTATTTTATTTTCCCTGCCACTCAATGACATATTATGTAGATTTTATAATACTTGTAACTTTTTAGATAAGGTCAATGTCATAGAATATTTTGGAAGGCAAGACATTTATAAAGTGAAAAGTCTTAATGTTGTCGTCCAAATTGGTTTTTTTCTTTAGGAATTCTGTGTAGAAATTTATTTCTTTTTCTACTAAAGATATTTTTCTCAATTGCCATGTGTGCTAGTCCAAGTGATAGTCTAAGTGTGCTATATTGTACATAGGGTTTTCGAAGACCTGTCAGGAAGTACCAAGAGAAGATGGAAGAAATGCACAGAGTTACTGTATCAGAAGGAATTGGTTGACACAGAAGAATTTAATAAAATGACATATGAGCAAGAGCCTATGGTGATAAAGGAGGAAGTTTAAGTTGCTCTCAAGAAATTGGCAAAAAACAAGGCTCCAGGAGTTGACCGCATATCAATTGACATATTTCAACAAACAGACACTTTCCTGGATGTGCTCACTAAGTTGTGCCAAGAAATCTCAAGGACAGCCAGCTGGCCCACTGACTGGAAAAGATTGATATTAGTTCCAATTCCAAAGAATGGTGAACCAACAGAGTATGGAAATTATAGAACAATATTATTAATATCATAGGCAAGCAAAATTCTGCTGAAAATTATCCAAAAAGTTTTGGAACAATATGTCAACAGAGAACTGCCAGATGTGCAGGCTGGATTTAGAAGAGGTCATGGTACTAGGGATATTATAGCTAATGCTAAATGGATCTTGGCAGAAAGCAGAGAATACCAGAAGAATGTCTATCTGTGCTTCATTGACTATGCAAAGGCTTTTGACTGTGTGGATCACAACAAGCTGTGGCTGACCCTGAGAAGAATTGGAATCCCAGAACATTTGATTGTGCTAATGGAAACCTATACTTGGACCAAGAGGCAATCGTCAGAACAGAGCAAGGAGGCACTACATGGTTCAAAATCAGTAAGAGGTTTTGACAGGGATATATTCTGTCTCCATCCCTTTTCAATCTGTATGCAGAACAGATCATCTAAGAGGCTGGGCTGTATGAGGAGGAATGTGGCATCAGGATTGGTGGAAGAATCATCAACAACCTGTGTTATGCAGATGACACAACCCTGCTTGTTGAAACTGAGGAGGACCTGAAATACTTGCTGCAGAAGGTCATGGACTATAACCTCCTATGTGGATTGAAACTCAACATCAAGAAAACAAAGATTCTCACCACTGGGCCAATTGGCAGCATCAGAATGGATGGTGAAGAAATTGAGATAGTTAACAGTTTTAGTTTACTTGGTTCCACAGTAAACACTCTTGGTAACAGCAGCCAGGAAATCAAGAGATGAATTGCATTGGGAAGGTCAGCTGTGAGGGACCTCTCAAGAGTACTGAAGAGCAATGACGTCAGGCTGGAGACTAAGGTGAGCCTGATCCGGGCTATAGTCTTCGCAATTACGTGCTATGCATCAGAGAGTTGGACAGTTAATAGGGATGATAGATGATAGATGCCTTTGAGCTGTGGTTCTGGAGAAGAGTGGTGAATATACCATGGACTGCTAGGAGAACAAACAGGTTTGTCCTGGAGAAGGTGAAGCCAGAATTCTGAAGCTTCATCTGACATACTTTGGGCATGTTGCAAGGAGGGACTGGTCCTTGGAGAGGGACATCATGTTTGGCAGAGTAGAGGGACAATGAAGGAGAGGAAGACCCTCGATGAGTTGAATCGATTCTATGACTGGATTGGTGGTAATAAGTGTGTTTGAGATGGCTAGGTTGGCACAGGATAGAACAGTGTTTAGAGCACTTGTACATAGGGTCGCTATGAGTCACAAGTGACTTGATGGCACATAACAATAACAAAGATATTTTTAAAATTAATTAAAAGTATATTTTTATTAGTGTTATTTAAAACACTGTTGTTGCTGTTATGTGTCATCGAGTCACCTGTGACTCAAAGACACCCTATGTACAATAATAGCTCTGAGATCTGCTCTGTCTTGAGTCAGCCTCATTGTCTCTGCTACATCTATTCACATTACCCTAGTTACTGTGTCAATCCATCTCAAACAGGATCTTCCTTTCCTGCACTATCCCCCAATATTCTAAGTAGCATATAATTTTCCAGTGACTGATTACCCCATCCATATGGCCAAAGTACGTGAGATGGAACTTCAAAATTTTTAACACCAAAGAGCAAATTTGTTTCACCCTCTCTAGGACAAACCTATTTATTCTCTTGGCAAACTATGGTATGTTTAATACTCTTCCCCGGCACCATAACTCAAGGTCATTAATTCTATCAGCCATAATTATAAAGAAATAAATTAAATATTATTTGTTTTTACATGATTAAAAACTTTAATGTTTCAGTTGGTATCGTTCCCCTACCTGAATCTTTTTTGCTCACATAACTTATAAAATGTGATACAGGTGATGAATTCTTTCAAATTATATGCATGATAAAGTTCTCAAATAACTCATATATGAACTATTTTCCTAATGATTAAAGAAGCTTAGACAAAATGTTTTTCTTTAATGTCTCAGAAGAAGTGGAAGTGAGGAATAAAGGACAAAGTAAAACCAGAAAACCTCTAACGAAATAATTGAAATGTATGGCATTGTCATCCAAAATAATCTAAGTGCATTAATAGTAATCTTTGCCCAAAGACAAGAGAATACACATTTTTAAAAATGTCAAGTGTACACAAAACGCTGAAGGGAGACTCATTTGTGAACCATAAGATAAGTCTCATATCTGCTGGGATCATTTAGATTTTATTCTGTATCTAATGAATGCTGTTAAAGTACTATTTTAAGTAAAATTTATAGCAATCAAGTTTAATATGAGGGAATTAAAAAAATGCAAATAATAATCTCAATTATGATCAAAAGAAATTATAAAACAAAGAATAAAGTGTGTCCAAGTAAAGCAGAAGACAAGAGTTAATAAAAGTTAGACCATACGTTAATGAATTAAGAGTGTGTATGTGTGTGTGTGTGTGTGTGTGTGTGTGTGTGTGTGTGTGTGTATGGGAGGGATTTGGAACATCAATCATGGTAAAAGCTTTTGAAGAGAAGAAAAAAATTGATAAATGCTCCCTTGGAATGATAAACATTTAGGAAAATGGTACAAATCCCTATTATTAAAAATAAAAGAGGTGGAACTATGAGTAATTTACAGAAACTGATTTCAAAATTTAGTTTAATTGAAAACCATACCTTGAACTTCCTAATTTATTAGAGAATACTTCTATTAGATATGTCATTTCTACTGAAAAATGTATTCTTTGTTACAAATCTTTCCACAAAGACAAGTGATGTGCCTCAATAGTTTTCTTGATGAATCCACTACTCATAGAGACCCTGTGAATGAGAGACCTGAACACTTGTATAACTTTCATTATTTCTCAAAGCTCATAGGGTTTCAGGAGGTAAGCTACTTTAGAAGTGGCTGCCACTCCTGCTTCCAACTTTATTTAATGAAGGAGTTCCACCAAACACTGTCCACTATGAGTAACCATTATCTCATTTGACACATCAGTGTCACAGTTTAGCATCACAGCAACCACGAGTTACCTCTGTAAAGCAAATGGACAGACCAGTGCTATATCACTTAGAAGAATGTTTGACCAAGAACAATTAAAACCAGGCCTGAGGTCCGCAGATTAAAATTACTCACCTTTGACTTGGTAGCATAACTTTCTATCCATCAGGACAATAGAGATCTCTCTGTGTTAGCATTGTTGTCGTTAAATACCACCAAGCTGTAGACAACCCATAGTGACCCTATGAACGAAAGACCTAAACACTTGCATAATTTGCATCATTTATCCAAGTTCATATGGTTTCTGGACACACTACTAATTCATCACTTATCATAAATAACTGAGACAATGAAAATACGATCTCCATTTTAAAAATAAAAAAAAAAATATATGAGAAGCAGAAATGAAGTATTCTAATTCTAGTTCACACATGCAAAAAATTCCTACCATTATCACCACTGGATATTTCATGAAAAAGTGAGATTCACATCAGGAATTTAAAGTTGAGTTAAAATCTAAAATTAATAAATCAACAAAGATAGCAGTTAGTTATTAATAGTCCTGAGTGCAAAATTTTGTTTTAAAACATCAAAAATTCTTGTAGGTGAAATTTTTTATAAAAATCATCATGGAGTGAGTACAAAGGCAAAGACTTGAGATGCTGCTGAGATGCCAGAGTTGAGTGTCCCCCCTCTTTCTCTGTAGGAACCAAGAAAAACTATTGGTGCCATCAAATAAACAAACAAATCAAACCAAACCAACGAAACAAACAAGCAAGCAAACAAACAAAAAGCTAGTATGGAAAGCAATTTGAATAACTTGATCAAATACATTCATAAAACAAAAGAACAAAGTACTAAATTCAATACCATACTTAATAACAAACATAAATCACTGTTTTGTGAAATTTAAAAACAATCTTAGGGAAGTGTAAAAATTATTTCTATATTGTTGTTTGTTGTTGTTATGTGCCGTCGAGTCGTTTGCGACTCATAGCGACCCTATGCACAACAGCCCTAAACCCTGCTCCACCCTGTGCCAATAGCACTGCCTCTGACACACCCATGCTGATTACCCCAGTCATAGAATCAATCTACCTCATAGAGGGTCTTCCCATCCTGCGCTGTCCCTCCACTTTACCGAGCATGATGTCCCTTTCCAAGGACCTGTCTCTCCTTACAACATGTCCAAAGTATGTCAGACAAAGCCCCAGAATCCTTGCCTCCAAGGAGTAGCCTGGTTTAACCCTCTCCAGGACAAATCTGTTTTCCTAGCAGACAATGGAATTCTCAATACTCTTCTCCAGCACCAAAGCTCAAAGGCATCAATTCTTCTTCTATCCTCCTTGGTCCAATTCTCTGATGCATAACGAGTGATTGCAAAGATCATGGCCTGTATCAGGCGCACCTTACTATAAAATTTAAAAAATACTGAAATGAATAACTAGATTAATGAAATTTACAAATAGAAGGTCATATGCACACAATGGAGTACAAAACAAAATTGAGAAACAGTGAAAAATTTGTAGAACACTGCATTACATAGATGAATTTAGAGTACATTCTACTGAGTTAAATAAGTCAGTCATAAAAGACAAAGACTATACAAGACAATAGATACAGAAAGGTAGAGAAAAGTTTAAAAACAGATCATAGTTACTAAGAAGAGTTAGTGGTGCAGATTAGAAAATTAATTAGTAGTAAATAATTATTAAGATGGATGAATGGAAAGACAATATAGAACGAATGGAAGATTAGATGCTATGTGCATTCTAATATTATGGAAGAAAATGTGCAAGAATGACTGAAAAAAAAATCCTTTGACAATTTTCATTCAAGTAATTTTAAAATAACCTGAAAAATTTGTTGTCCTTTTAATATGGTACCATTGTGGCATTAGGATTGGACGAAGACTAACCAATAACCTGAATTATGCAGATGATACAACCTTGATTGCCAAAACTGAGGAGGACTTGAAGGGTTTGCTGTAAAAGAAATGTTATCCCAACCAGAGTCCTTTAATCTCCTGGACTATGAACTCCTTTAATCACCAACCACTACTGATATTTCTATAGCAACAGTGTTACAAAAATATATTTTATTTATTCATCTTAACAATTATCAATTTCAGCAGCATCAAGAAAACAGAAGATTGCCCTATTGGACCAATTGACAGGACCAAGATACACAGAGAAAAGACTGAGGTTGTTAATGATTTCACCTAGCTAGAATTCCACAGTCAATCCTTGACATCAGCAATCAGGAAATTAAAAGAGAAATGTTATGAAAGAAACACCTCTCCAGGATGCTAAGGAACAATGATATCAGACAAAAGACTAAAGTACTCTTGACCCAGACCATGGTCTTTTCAATTACTTTTTATACATCAGAAAGCTGGATAAACATGATGACTTTGTCCTAAGATTGACCTCTAAATAACATACCCAAAGTATGTGAGACAAAGTTTCACCATCCTTCCTGCCAAGCAACATCTTGTTTGCTCCTCAAAGAGAGATTTATTACTTTGGCAGATAATTTTATGTTTGGTATTTTTTCCAATGCCACAGCTCAAATACTTTATCAATTATTCTTTGCTCTTCATTTGCTATCTAACTTTCATATGCATGTGGAATAATTTGAAATATAATGGCTTTAGTGAAGCGTGCCTTAATCTTTAAACAGACATCCTTGCTCTTTAACACTATAAACAAGTTCCTAGTAGCAGAAGTGCCAAATACAATGAATATTTGATATCCTGGCTGCTGTCTGCTAGCTATTAAATACTGATTTAAGTAAAGTAAAATCCTTGTCAACTTCAGTCTTTTCTCTTTCTGTTACGATGTTGCCTACCAGCCCAGTTGTGAAGATTTTTATTTTGGTGCTTCTATATCTTGATTTAGAAGGCTATAGTGTTTTATCTTCTTTTCTAAGTTTTTCAATTCTTCTTCACTTTTTAAAAAGCAAGCTAACTTGTATCATCAAAATAGGACAAGTTGTAGGTGAGATTCTTCAAATTCTTGAAGATGTTATATTGATTTTTGAAGATACCAAATTCTTGTATACATTCTCTAACTTCTCTGCTGAGTAAATGGGATAAAAGATAAAACTGTCCTATATATCTTTCCTTATTTCAATTCATGTGGTAACGCCTTTTTTCTGCACTTCCAACCAAGGTTGACTGTGCAAAGGCATTTGACCTTGTGGATCATGACACATTGTGGCTGACACTGAGAAGAACGAGAATCCCAGAACACTTGATTCTGCTTATCAAAAACTCATACTTGGACCGGGAGCAATATTCAGAACAGAGGAAGGAAACACTTTATGGCTCAAAATTAGGAAAGGTGTACTCCAGAAATGTGTCCTATCTCCATATCTTTTCAGTCTATATGCAGAACAGATCATTCAGGATGCTGGGCTCTATGAGGAACAAGGTGGCATCCGGACTGAAGGAAGAGTTATCAACAATTTGCGTTATGCAAACGATAAAACCCTGCTTGCTGAAACTGAGGGGGGCCTGAAGCACTTGCCATAGAGGGTCAAGGTCTGCAACCTTCAATATGGACTGAAGCTCAACATTAAGGAAACAAAGATTCTCACCACTGGGCCAATTGGCAGCATCATGATAGATGGTGAAGATATTGAGATTGTTAGCAATTTCACTTTGTTTGGCTCCACAATTATCACTCTTGGTACTAGCAACCAGGAAATCAAAAGATAAATGGAATTTGGAAAGTCTGTTGTCAGGAAATTCTCCGGAGTCTAAACAGCACAGATGTCAGTCTGGAAACTAAGGTGCACCTGATCTAGGCCATAGTCTTCTCAATTGCTTGCTATGCATCAGAAAGCTGGACAATGACTAGGGATGACAGAAGGAAAGTTGATGCTTTTAAGTTACGGTGCTTAAGAAGAGTATTGACTTTACCATGGACTGCATGGAAAACAAACAGGTTCATCCTGGAGAGAGAGTTCATCCTGGGCTGCTGCTTGGAGGCAACAGTTCTGAAGCTCTGTCTGACATACTTTGGGTATATTGCAAGGAGGGACTAGTCCTTGGAGAGGGGCATCATGCTTGGGAGGGTGGAGGAACAGCATAAGATAGGAAGACCCTTGATCAGATGGATTGACTCAATGACTGGAGTAATGGCAGTAGATGTGTCAGAGATAAATAATGTTGGCTTGGGGTAGAACAGAACTGTTGTACAAACAGGTAAAAATAGGTTCTTTGAGTGGAAAGTAACTCAACAAGACATAACAACAACAACTTATTTTTTTGTTTAAATGCTTGTTAATCATTGTGAATGTTTCTTATGAGCATAATTCAGTGTTCTGAGATCACCACTCTACAAGGTTATCTGTAATTTATTGTGATCCACATAATATAAGTTTTGTATAGTTGACAAAATACATGTAAACATATTTCTTTTTTCTCTACTTTTAGCCAAATCCATCCAAGATCAGTAATGATACACTAGTGTACACATCATTAGCATATCAAAGAAAATACTAGTCAAATATTCATGAAAATGGCAAAGTAATATATTAAATCATGTTGTTGTCGTTAAATCATGTTGGACAATAATAATTATTAGGGAAATACAATTTAAGTAGTAGTGAAATTCTAGTGCAGAATTAATAGAAACAAAAGAAATAAAAACAAAACAAAGAAACAAACAAGCAAAACTAAACAAAACTAACTACCCAAGTGGTGAATTGAATGTGATGAGACCACAACTTATCTAGACTTCTGTTGGAGTTTAAAATGTCCTAGCAATTCTGGACAATTCTTAAAATAAAATTTTAGAGAGTAAATAAATGTTAAGTATTCATTTATTATATGATCAAACAACTACACTCTTTAATACTGCTCTAAAGAGAGAAATGTTATGTATACAATAATATGGGGGGAAAGACACATATAACAACTTTACTGGTAAGCAAGTAACTATTAAAATTAATTTTAAAAGTTCATTAATAAAAGAATGTATAAGCAGATGATTATATATTCATAGATGAAATGCTATTTAACATTACAAAAAGTGAAGTATTGATATGGCTATATGAGTCAATTTCTAAGTAATTAAGTTGAATGACAGAAATTAGGGGGGAAATAAACCTAACTAAAAAGCTTCCTAAGTCATAAGTATTCATATAAATTGTTAGAAAAAACAAACTCGTCTAGAGTGATGGAAAGTAAATCACAGCCCTGTACTTGCCTGGGACATATAAAATGTTTGAAAGGGATTGAGGAAATAAAATAAAAGTGAGCAAACAAAAAGTTGAATTTTTTTTCACTGACAGATACAGTATTTTTTAATATTTACTTGAAAATCTCTATGAAATATACAGATATTGAAATTATAAGATGTAGACTTTAAATATTTAAAATTCACTGTATGAAAATGTTTTAATAGAATCACAAAAAGAAAAATAGCCAACAGAAAAATTTAAAATAAAAAAAGATTTTTGATCCCCTTCATTTGGTATTTTTTTTTAAAACTTTTAATCTTTTCATGACATACAATCTTTCACTTTTCCCATGACCTAGCACATATATTTCCAATAGCATTTTCATTAAGTCAGTCAGAACTGGGCAAGGTTTCCATTATTCGTTCTAAGCAATATATTTTAATTGCTTTAAATCTGATTTGCCAATTTTAATATATGAAAATACTATCCACCACAAAGGGCTTTTATAACATTCTAACAAATTAATTCATACAAAAGACTCACAATAGCCTCAATTTTTTTTTCTAGCTCTGCTCTTTATATGCAATAAGTAAGTTCAATGATTTGTGGAAGACAAATACTATTCTGTAATCTACAAAAACAGGATTGTCCAATTTTCAAAAGTATTTCAGATACATTTCATTGCCTAACTACAGATAGAAGTTATTTAAGTCATCTCTACTGTGGTTCCAAAGATTTACTATTCAAAATATCTTTCCTAGCTGTTAATTAACTACTTTGTGCTGAAGTATTATTGTATTAGGAGATAGGGTAGGATGGAATACAAGCTCCACCCTACTTACATAAACCCATGAGAGCTAAATGTTAGGAGTCACCTACATTTTAGAGGCACCACAGCACTCACTAAACTCTGCAACACTGGCTTGCACTACTCACAGTCATGTTAGTTAATTCCCTAATTAATCTGAATCTCTGGGAGACTTTCCATTGGAACCACGAAGCCCAAAAGACATAGAGGAATGATGGAACTAAAAACGGAGGGTCTAGTGATGTTGGAGATCATAGAGTTAAGCAGTAAATCACACTTTTGGGACACTGTTGACTCCACACTATATGTAACTAGTCTGCTACGAAGCTCAGCAGAATGGCTATGAATACATCTACTCTAAAAAACAACACCACCACCACACCAAAACACACCCAAAAAACCCCACAAAAACAGCAAAATACCAGCAGACAGGAGTATGGGGCCTTAATGCTTAGTCTATTGCATTACTAATGAAAGATGAAAGGTTCTAAAGCACCAGCAGCTCCTGGGCATTCTTTTCCTGTGAAGATTTACAGATTCAGAAAGTAGAAGGAAGGTGGCCATGAGTAAAAACTCACTCATTAACAGTGAGTCCTAAAAAAAACAAAACAAAACAACAACAACAACAAAAAACCAGAAACAGTGAGTCCTCTCCAAGGAATTAAATTCAACTCAGTTCAATTTATTATCATCAAGTCAGAAACAACTCATAGCTGACTAGTCACTCC
>NW_006400003.1:4445096-4446391 GCF_000299155.1 Elephantulus edwardii
GACTCTTGTATGTCAGTGTGTAAATGGCCTTTAATTAGATGTATAAATATATTCATGAAAGAAAGAATAACTTTAAATAAATACAGCTGACTTGATTATATTCTCTTTGATTAAAAATTATGTGCAAGAATTAAGATGTTTCTTAGGCCATACTGATGTGAAATTCATACAACTTAATTCTCAAATGAAATATTCTTTTGACACTAATTTGTGCTCTTTTTAAATTTTAGTTTAATAAACTATTTAAAATCTGATGGATTACTAATAATGAGGAAGCTCACCTATATTGGGGACACAAAATTATTCTGAGTCATCCTACATTTAAAATGCTTAATATTGCATATGTGTGTGTGTGTTTGTGTGTGTCTATGAGTGTGTCAGTGTGAATTAAAGAGTGTGAGGAGAATGATACTCCCAAACAAGTTCTGAAATATTTAACTGTCGCTGGTAATAATTTATGGAGTAGGGATGTAGACATTTGCCTGATAGATCTGAGGGGCATGTTAATGGAGTACAATGAAGACAGATAGCTCCATTCTGGTTCCACTGAGCAGACAGCCGCCTCATGAAACACATCTCGGCCAACGTACATCAATCTCACCGTGATGAGTGCTCCGATTAGACAGGAAAGCACACTCCTATGAATCTAAAAAGGCCATTTCTGTCTCTTGTGAAGTTGTTTAACTTTGTTTTCATTTTATGGAACTTGGCTGAGCTCTAACACGCAGGAGATTTGACAGATCAATTTTTTTTAAAAATACCTCGGAAAGAGTGATTTTTACTGAAACATAAATTACAAGTTTTAAGGAATAAACTGAACCTGGTCTTAAAGTAAGATCCTGTGTTATTTACTGGTTTTTCTTGTATTATTTATTGAGATATTAATATTGTTGTGGTATTTTATTAGTTACAATTTCACATGCAATGTCTGTCAGTAGGAAGGCAAAATTAAAAGAAGATATGCTTAATTTTTTTGAAATTCAATTCACATGATTTATGAAGCACTCAAAATTATTAAGACACCCAGAAGAAAACATTAAGTCACTGTTCTTGGACAGTCAATGGGATGACCATTTGATTTGCTAAAAGCAGCCTCCCAAATGCATTGCTGTCATTCTTTATTCAGTATCTTGCACACTAGTGAAATGACACAAAATGCTCTTTTCCCTATTTTCCAAAAATGATTTGTTTCTAGACTTGGTAAACTTGTCATAGCATAAAGTCAAAGTAAGCAATGTCATACTCAAACTATGCCCATATATTTATATGTAAAACAATTATAATCTATAAAGATT
>NW_006400003.1:4446496-4447941 GCF_000299155.1 Elephantulus edwardii
AACCATGTAATGCTTTTTGATTGTTTTCTTGACTATGAAACATAATTTATCAAACTAAGTTAATATAAATATAAATTTTATGGCTACAAAAATTTAGGCATCCCTAGGGATCTGAAGGCTTTGCCATAAATATTATGAATCTTTTATATAAGTGATGGTTTCTGATTAATAATTATTGGAAAAACAGAATTAATCCTGTAGATGATATTTGGGTTCCATATTTTATCAACTACAAATACTCATTGCAGTTTTACCAGCTCCTATCATTACTATGCCCTCATTTTTGCGCTGTTTCCCCCTTCACCTGTCCATTGTCACACTGATGCTTGCCTCAGGGCCGTCACTGAAGGATTGTACCACTCATAATTTCTTTCACAGGAGGGTTCATTATTGTATTTCCCATTCTATAGTTCTGGTTTAAGGCAGAGGACACCAGAGACAATAGCCACTTTTGAAACTAAATCGCTTGCCATCCAGCTAATCCGCTCATGTCTGGAGACTAGAACAGGATTCTACAGAGTTTTCAAGATTGTGGTCTTTCAAAGCAAATCACCAGGTCTTTCATTTGTCTCCTCTATTTGGGTTCCAATCACCAGTCTTTGATGAGTAACAGAGTATTACCTATATAAAGCCATTGCTTATATAAGGCTAATGCTTTCAGCTAGATTCTCAGAAGTAGAAAGACCTGCTAATAAAGTTTGGAGAATCTGAGAAAACTGGTTATATAAGTCAAAGTAAAGGAGCCTAGTTACAATGATTAGAAGTTTGGGCTGCTAACCGAAAGTTCAAATCACCAACTGGATGGCCAGCTATGAGTTGGTTCTGACTCAATGAAACACAAAAACAACAATAAAGATTATTGGCAGGAGAACCCTAAATGACAGCACTATTCTGTCACATAGGTTTCCAATAAGTCTAAAAGTACCTTGGTTGTTAGATGATGTAAAATATTACTCATAGTAACCCTCTCAACCCTGTTCTATTCTGCGCCATTCTCACAGTATCTGAAACAGTTGCATGTATAGCTACAGTCAAAGTTTCTTGTCAATTCACTCGGTTGAAGATCTTCCTTTTTTCACCATCCTGCTACATTTTCAAGCATGATGTTCCTTTTTAATAAACTGCACCTCCTAGCAACATGTCCAAAATGTTGTTGTTGTTGTTGTTATGTGCCATCAAGTCGTTTGCAACTCATAGCGACCTTACGTACAACACACTTAAACCCTGCTCTATCCTGTGCCAATCGCATTGCCTCTGACACACCCATCCCGATTACCCCAGTCACTGAATCAATCCACTTTATTGAGGCTCTTCCCTTCCTGCGCTGTCCCTCCACCCTCCCAAGCATGATGTTCCTGTCCAAGGACCTGTCTCTCCTTACAACATGTCCAAAGTATGTCAGACCAAGCCCCAGAATCCTTGCCTCCAAGGAGTAGCCTGGTTTA
>NW_006400003.1:4448041-4464063 GCF_000299155.1 Elephantulus edwardii
GGTTTAACCCTCTCCAGGATGAATCTGTTTGTTTTCTTGGCAGTCCATGGTATAATCCAATACTCTTCTCCAGCACCACAGCTCAAAGGCATCAATTCTGCTTCTATCCTCCCTAGTCATTGTCCAACTCTCTGATGCATAACAAGTGATTGCAAAGACCATGGCCTGTAACAGACGCACCTTAGTCTCTAGAGAGACACCCTTGCTCTTCAGTGCTTTAGAGAGGTCCCTAATAGCAGACTTTTCCATCACAATACGTCTTTTTATTTCCTGGCTGCTGGTGCCAAGAGTGTTGACCGTGGAGCCGAGCAAACTGAAGCTGTGAGCAATCTCAATCTCTTTGCCATCGATCCTGATGCTACCAATTGGTTCAGTGGTGAGAATCTTTGTCTTCTTGACATTGAGCCTCAGTCCATACTGAAGGTTGCAGCAAGTGCATGAGGTCCTCCTCAGTATCAGCAAGCAGGGTTGTGCCCAAAATATGTGAGCCCAAATTTAATCATCTTTGCCTCCAAGGAGGTTTCTGACTGGACTTTCTCAGAGACACTTTTCTTTGTTCTTTTGCAGTCTAACAAATATTCAATACACTTCTCCAACACCACAGTTCAAAGTCATTAATTCTTCTTCTGCTGTCCTTATTCACTGTACAGCTCTCAATAGCATAACATAGGACTAGATTATAATAGTTTGAATTATACTTCATAGTTTGGGTATCTGCATTATTGCTTGTTTGTCTGTTTGTTGTACTAGGGGAATGATCTGCATGTTGCTAATTATTTTTATCGATAATTCTAATTAGTACAGCACTTGTCTGTCAGTTTGTTGTACAGAGGTATCTTGTGTGTGCTGTGAAAGCTGTTGCGCTGATGTATCAAATGCCAGAAGGGTCATCCATAGTGGACAGATTTTAGTAGAGGCCCCAGATTAAGATAGACAGACTAGGAAAGCAGGATTTGCCATCCACTTCTGAAACAGCAGGCCTCTGAAAACTCTATGAACAATAGAAGACCATAAATATTTACAGTATTAGAGGGAAGGCCACTGAAAGTTAATCAAAATGAGGAGAAACAGTTGTAATCATCCTTTATTAGGACATGGAATATATGATATGAATGCTGGAAAACTAGAAGTTGTGAAAAATAAAATGGAACACATGAACATCAATATTCTAGGCATAAGTGAGATGAAACAGTTTGGTTTTGGCTCCTTTGAATCAAACACTTACATGGCATAGTATTCTGAGAATGAAAACCAGAGGAAGATTGATGTTGCATTTATAGTTGAAAAGACAATGTCAAGTTCTATCCTGTTGCAGAAAATGGACCTATTTACATCTAATAACAGCTGTCATTACTTAACTTTTTAAAAATACCATATTATAGGTTTAATGACCTTCATTCTGATACTGCCATTCAATTAACAGATTTGATTTAAGTTACCTGAAATATCTTTTTGAGTTTCTTGTACTGGAAGAACTCTGTCTTTTGCTGAACTTCGTTAATTTTGATCATAAACTTTGAGACGTTATGCCTTTGAAAACTCTTCCTTAAACACTATTTCTTTAGAAAAGTCTGAAATTAGGATAATTACATTTGTAATACATATGTAGGCTTTCAAGTAATTTTTTTAAAAATTTATAATCTGTTAACTTAAAAACAAACAGCTACATACTTATAAAAAATGTATATATTCTAGTTTCTACTTTGCTTCACAAGCATTCTAAAATAATGAAAAAGTTCTCTCAAATTCCAGACATTTAACATAATTCCTGTTTTATGTTGTCTCAAAATATATTTAGCACAACACATTAACATTTTAATAACAATTAAAAAAGCCTCAGTGGCACAATTCTTTTATTGAAGATACAAGGGAAATTACTTTCTTAGTCACAGCTAATTCTCTGCAGAGCTTATTTCTGGTATTTTTTATTATAGTTGTCAAAGACTATGAGCCACCTGAATTGGTTTGTTATTGTTAACTCACTGGATATTACCTCAGGGGTTATAATAAATTCAAATCTATATAAACTATTTCCACATTTGATATAAAAAAAATCGGAAAAACCCCAAGAAAACAAATGTTCACTCTTTCTTTAATCTTCCCATTTAACTATATGTCAAATTAAGAGAAAGAATAAGCCTGAAAAACATTTGTATATTATATAAAAAAGTACATAATATCCTTAATAGAATTTTTGTAGGATTTGTGTGTGTGTGTGTGCTTGTTTGTTTGTTTTTTAGCACATGCAAGGAGAGGGAGACTGCAGATGAGATGAACTGGCACAATAACTGTGGTAATAGGAACATGTGTGCTGGAGGCAGTGAGATTGACTCAGGATAAGTCAAGTTTCAGAGCTATTATGCATAAGTCTATTATGAGTCGCAGTTGACTTGATGGTACATAACAACAGAAAAACCAGTTTAAACGACAGTTTTAACACAAGTCACAGTTATTCATGGCTCTTTCATCTATATTCTTTAAAAAATTATTATTTTAAGGTTCACATAATAATAGCCAAACATAGTATTATTTAGTTGTATTAAGCAGATCATTGTTTTATTCACTATAAAAGGAAACAGAAAAGTCCACTGCTGAATTTATTCTTACTGATGATCAACCTTCATTCATTTTCCAAGATTGTCTTTGTCAAAAAAGATTGCTTATTTTTCTTCAAAGATGGACTGATAGATTCAAACTATTGACCATTTGATTAGCAATCTGGGGCATAATACACTATAGTACTATGGCTTTTTTATGTGCTATATTGTTATCGTTGTTAGGTGTTGTTGAGTATGAATCATAGTGACCCTATGAACACAAGATCTGAACTATGTTCTTTCAGTTCTATTTTCACACTTCCTGACACACAAGAACCATTGGAGAAGTTGCTGTGTCAGTCCACCTAGTTGAGGATCTTCCTCTCCTTCGTGGACCCTCCACTCTTCCCAGCATCACGTCTTTCTCCACGGAATAGCACCTCCTAGTAACATGCCCAAAGTGTGTGACTTGAAGCCTCATCATTCTTGCCTCCAAAGAGCTCTCAAGCTGTACCCTTTCCAAGATATGTCAGTTTGTAATCTTGGCTGTCCGTGGGATTTTCAGTACTCTTCTCCAACACCACAGCTCAAAGACGTCAATTCTTTTTCTTTCATCTTTAGTCTTCGTTCAGCTCTCAGATACATAGCAAGTTATCAGAAAGACTATGGCCTGAATCAGATGAACAGTCTTCAAACTGACAACATTACTCCTCAATAATTTGGAGAAGACCTACGTTAAAGTAATTATAAATGCTCAATAAGAATTTTATGTTTTCTAGGGAGCTCCGGTGGACTAGTGGCAAGAAGCTGCACTGAAACCCTGAAGGCACACAATTCAAATCCACCAAATGCTTTGCTGGAGAAGGAGGGGTAATCTCCTCCTGTACCAGTCAGATCCAATTTGATGGTACACACACTAAAAGTAATAAAATATTTTTTTAAAGAAAGAATTTTCATTTTTCTAAAATCTCTCAGTTCCTAAACATTTGTTTGATAGTCTATGACTCAAGTTGTAAAAACTATAGAAAACACACACACACAAAACCAAACAAAAATCAGCATTATTCAAGCCTATATTTATTTTTTTAAATAAACACATAAAAACGTCTTAAAATAATAAATGAAAATACATCCTGCCTTTGATATTAAATTCTGAGAAGTCTCAATTAAGACTATTTAGAATACAAACGGGGGGAGGGGGGAGGGGTTTGTGTGGTGAGAAGGGTGCAACAATGAATGAATGGAATTCCAAAATCTCTGTAGATGTTTATTGAAATTAAAAATAAACAAACTAAATTTAAAAAAAAGGAAAAAAAAGATTATTTCGAATAAATACAATACATGAAAATAATTTTAAAATATTATACCAGATGAAATATGTAAAATATAAAAGGAAAAATACTTAATTCTACTTGTAGGAATTACTTAAATAATCAAATTTATAAAAACTAGCACTATACAGATATTGTAAACTTGCTTGTTGAAAGTAATGATGGCTTTAAAGTACTTATTGGTTAAGTTTTTTGTTTCTTTTTAAATTTTTTCTATGTATAGGTTTTTTCCATTCACATTGTGTTTCATACAATAATTCCCATATTTTATGTCATATAAAATCAATCACCATTGATCTCTGTCCACTCTTACTCTATCTTTCCATTTTTTTCACCACCTCTCTTCACTCACTCTATACTCCCCACCATCCTCCTTCACAACATATTAGTAGTTATCCTTTTGTTTTTACAACAATGGTATTATGTTGTATTTGTCCTTAACTTTTAAGACTTCAACGTTCAGTATGAATTCCACCTCAACATAAATAAAATGAAGTTCTTCATAACTGTAATGATAAGCAACTTCATGATCTACAGAGGAAAAAAGATGATATTGCGAATAAGTTTTTTACTTGTAACTTTTAAAATGTCTATGGGAATGACATTAGTCAAATCTACAAAGGATTTCTTTTTTAAGCGTTAGAAAGCAAAGATGTGAGTCCCAGAGGTGCATGGTTTAAATCTGCTAGATTCTGTGCTCAAGAAGGAGGAACAATCTCCTCCTGTACCTGTCAGATCCGATTTGATGTTACACACACACAAAAAAATAATAAAATTTTTAAAAACCCCAAAGATGTCAGCTTGAGAACTATGTCCCATACATAATCCATTGTATTTTCAATATTCTTATAAATGTAAAATATTGACAGAGAATAAAGAAATATTAGGAAGAGCTTACACTTTTAAATCAGTGTATTAGTGAAATATATTTAATATGTCATAAACTCCCAGAAGAAAAAAAAACAACCAAAAAATCCAAATCTGTCATGAAAGAAGCCAGAATGCTCCTTAGAGAAAGATTTAAAAATCCCAAAAATTCCTTCATCTCATATACTTCGGACATTATATCAGAATGAGCTGTTCTTTAGAGAAGGACACAATGCTTGATAGATTATTACCATTGTTTACTGTCAAGTCAGAACCTACTGATAGTTGACCCTCTAGCGGGTTTTCAGAGAGAGTTAAATACATGGCAGGAGATTGCCTATTTCTCCCATGGAGCAGCAAATGGATTTGGACTTTATACATTTGGTTTGCCAACACAACTCCTTACCATTAGAGTCACGAGAGATCCCTTTGATAAATTATGTTCTTGTGGGTGTTGTTGTTATTGTTAGATGTCATTAAATCATGTACAACTGACTTGTAGTGACCCTATGAACAGCAGTTCTGCAATTTGCCTTATCCTGTGCCAGTCTCATTATCTCTGAGGCACTAAAGGCCATTGCTGAAATCACAGTGTCAATCCATTTCGGTGGGGCGTGGTGTCTTCCTGTCCTTTGCTGACCCTACAATTTTCCGAGTATGAGGTGCCTTTCCAAGGAATAGCCTTGTCTAGCTACATGTCCAAAATATGAAAGACAAAGATTGGTCTTCCTTGACTCCAAGGAACACTCTGGAGGAACACTTTCCAGGATATATCTGTTGGGGGGGGTTTGGACAGTCTATGTGATATATTCAATACTTTTCTCCAGCATCATAACTTAAAAGTATCAATTCTTCTGTCATCCTTATGTATTGTTTTGTTCTCTGATGATTGAGCAAGTGATTGAGAAACCTGAATCAGTGGCATCCTTAGTCTTCAAACTGACCTCAATTCTCTTCATTGTTTTGAAGAAGTCCCTGACTGCAGATTTGCCCTATGCAACATGTCTCCTGATTTTCTGACTTCTGGTACCAAGATTGATGTTAGTTGATCCAAACAAGATGAAATCACTGACAGCTTCAATCTTTTCTCCATCTATCCTAATTGTTGGGCCAATGGTGAAGATCTTGGACTTCTTGATGTTGAGATGTAATCCATTCCAAAGACTGTAGTCTTTGATTTTCTGCAGCAGATGTTTTATATCATCCTCACGTTCAGAAAACAAAGTCATGTCATCAGCACAAAACAGGTTGTTGATGAGTCTTCCTCCAATTCTGAAGCGACACATCTCTTCATAGAGTCCAGCTTTGCGAATGATTTTCTGAGCATACAGATTGAATAGGTAGGGAGAAAGGATACAACTCTGACATACACTTCCAATCTAATAAGAAAATTTTTCTTTGAAATAGTAGTTTTTATTCTATATACTGTTTTTTGGGGGGTTTTATTAAAAAAAAAGCTTAAGTGTCCAATTGTTTTAATCTACCAAAAAGGTGTATTGATAGTTTCACTGGAAAAACATAAAATATGTATGTAATTAATTCTTAGAGGAGGGAGTCCTGGTGGCCTATTGCATGAAGAATTGAATCATAAATCCAAAGGCAAATGATTCAAATTCACCGGCTCTTTTTTAGGAGAAAAGTGTGCATAACTTACTGAGTGATTTACAACCTCAGAAAAAGTGCTGAAGGGTCAACAATGTTACAGCTCAACAGGTCTAACAACAATAGGGATAAATAGGATAAATAGTATTTTGATAATGTTGTAAGATCCCAATAAAAATAAGACATATATTCACATTTGTTTGTTGTTATTCGGTGCCATTGAAGTAACTATGACTTCCAGTAACCTTATGAGCAACAGATTTTAACTTGCCCCTCTGTCAGAGACAGTGCTATTGGCACAAGACAGAGCAGAGTTTAGGGCTGTTGTACATAGGGTCGCTATGAGTCACAAGAGACTTGACAGCACATAAAAACAGCAACAGCATTCTGTTTCATGCTTATGATCTTTGGTATACTCAAGCCCATTGTTACTTCTATTTGTATCGCTGAATTAAAAATAGCAATTAAAAATGGAAAGACAATAAGGTACATGTGTTAATTGATTGAGAGGTGATATGATTAACATAAATCACAGCTAAGTGATAAATATTTAGATAGAAATTTAGAAAATTGATATAGTGATTTTACAATTTTTATTTTGTGTATTACTTGAGTTAGTTTTATCATTAACTTTCTTGAGTATTGCATACTGTTACTGTTATTTTTTTCCCTAGTTTGTGTGCTTCCACTTTTTTTCCCACTTATATAATTGCTTTAAATAATATGTACAGAAAAATGTAAAACATTATTTGATATATTGGGCATATTTGTGTTTATTCTGACCCCTATTATAATAAGGATATTGCTTTCTCCATTAAATAAGACACTGGCAATAGTGTTGAGGATTATACATCACATCGAAGAATTATCCATGTACTTATTTACTCAACATATATGCATACTTTTTATTATTTTCTTTATATTGCCAAAAGAAATGACCACTAACAAGGCTTTATTTGGAAAAAAAAAGAAAGAAAAACCCATACATTTTATGTCACATTTTTAAGGATAGAAGTCAGAAATCAAGGTCTCAGTGAGATGAGTTGTATTTTGTGGGTTTTTTTTTTAATGAAAGTTCTCAGCTATAAACCCCAGCTTCTCTTCTGATCATTGCCTGAAAATCTTGGATTTGGCTATGCCTGTATAGTATAAAATGAGGAAAAGTAAATCCATTTTGTATAATTTCTCTGCAATTATTCAACCTATGTATTTTACAAATAATCTAAGAAGTTAAACTTTAGGAAGATGACAGTAGGATTTGAAGACTGTAAAGGGAGCAATAGTAACAGCACAGGGTTGACTGAGTCTGATCTCTACTAACTCCATATAGGGAAACTGTCCACATTAATAATGGCAACTCTACAGAACTAATTCCTATAAGGTTAGAAATGGTTCCACGTGCTCCTGCACCTTCTTCTACTAATTTCAACAATAATTTTCACTGCTCTACTAGATCCAAAATCTGTTACAATAGCTCACTGACCACACAGAACCATATTCATAATTACAGTGAAAGTTAACAGGATACAACTTCTCAGTCACGACAGTTTTGAAGCCTGATCTCAGGACCTTCAACCTTCTATCTTTGAACTGTAGGACAGTGTTACAAAGCTCCCTTAGTCTTACCAATTATAACATCTCTTCATACACTCTCCAATAAGCTTGAGCAAAGGCTCCTGGTTCTGGTTTGTAAGGGTAGCAGTCCCAGGTCACCTCTTTCTAAAATCAGGGTCTATGGTTGTCTGCTGTGGCTGATCCTGATCTCCTGTTGGCTTGGATGGCACAAGAATCTATGTCCTTAAAGCCCATGTACTGAAATATCTTTTTCCTTTACTGATGATTGTTGTTGTTATGTGCTGTCGAGTCATTTGTGACTCATAGCAACCCTATGTACAAGAGCCCTAAACCCTGCTCTATCATATGCCAATCACACTGCCTCTGACACACCCATCCTGATTATACCAGTCACTGAATCAATCCATCTCATAGAGGGTCTTCCCCTCTTGAGCCGTCCCTCTACCCTCCCAAGCATGATGTCCCTCTCCAAGGACCTGTCCCTCCTTGCAACATGCCCAAAGTATGTCAGACGAATCCCCAGAATCCTTGCCTCCAAGGGGTAGCTTGCTTTAACCCTCTCCAGGATAAATCTGTTTGTTTTCTTGGAAGCCCATGGTACAATCAATACTCTTCTCCAGCACCACAGCTCAAAGGCATCAATTCTCCTTCTGTCCCCCTGAGTCATTGTTCAACTCTCTGATGTATAACAAGTGGTTGCAAAGACCATGGCCTGTATCAGGAGCACCTTAGTCTCCAGAGAGACACCATTGCTCTTCCAGACTTTAGAGAGGTCCCTGAGAGCAGACTTTGCCATCGCAATACGTTTTTTGATTTCCTGACTGCTGGTACCAAGAGTGTTGAGCTTGGAGCCGAGCAAACTGAAGCTGTGCACAATCTCAATCTCTTCGCCATCCATCCTGATGCTACCAATTGGTCCAGTGGTGAGAATCTTTGTCTTCTTGACATTGAGACTCAGCCCATACTGAAGGCTGCAGTCCTTGACCCTCTCAAAATCTGCCACTAAATCTGTGACTTAATGGTGAGACTAGGTAATCCACCTGTGGATATACTAACACACTATAGTTGTACATTCCTGTACATACATGTGGCAAAGTTAAAGCCAGCCAATGGATATTGCTGTTGTTGTGTATTGCTAAATAAAAACACACACATAGCTGACCCTTCATTGGGTTTCCAGACGCAGTAAATTGCAAAGGATCATATTTTCCATTTTTCATCCACAGAGCAGCTGATGCTTTTGAACCATATACATTTGTGTTGGCAGAGAAATTTCTTACTGCTAAGCCACCAAATGGATGGGATTGACATCAAAATGATACATTAAAAACAATAGTGTGAAGGTAAAACAATCATAATTGTTGAGATCTAAAAGACTGAAAATACTTAGTGCTAAAGAGAAAATATTATAGACTTAACTATAGTGCACTTCAGCATAAAGATAACAAATATCTTCATAACAGAAAAAATAACATGTTATATGAAGATGAACTTGATTTTTTCAAGGATTTATTTTATTTGAATCTATAAACATTGCCCTTGGATCGTCAGTCAAGAAGTTAAATGATGTTTTGTACTGGGAATATCTGCTGTAAAGCACCTCCTGAAAATACTAATGAATATTGTCACTTAGGACTAAATCACTAAAGTGCACCTGAGCTAAATCATAGTTTCAATCACTTCAAAAGCATGTGAAAGTTGGACAATAAATAAGGAAGATCAAAGAAAAGATCTCTTTGGATATTGGTGTTGGCAATGAATACAGTCTCTATGATGAATGAAACAAATCTCTCTCCTAAAATGTTTAAATTCTCCTTAGAAATAAGTATGGCAAAACTTTATTTTACATACTTTTGAAATTTTATAGGAAAGAGCCAAACCCTGAAGAAAGAAATAATACATGGTTAAGTAGAACGTTAGCAAAAAATAAATGAATGAATTAATGAATAAATAAATAGATGCTGTTGTTGTTGTTGTTGTTGTTATGTGCCGTCGAGTCGTTTGCGACTCAAAGCGACCTTATGTACAACAGCCCTAAACCCTGCTCTATCCTGTGCCAATCTCACCGCCTCTGACACTCCCATCCTGATTACCCCAGTCACTGAATCAATCCACCTCATAGAGGGTCTTCCCTTCCTGCGCTGTCCCTCCACTCTACCCAGCATGATGTCCCTCTCTAAAGACCTGTCTCTCCTTGCAACATGTCCAAGGCATGTCAGACGAAGCCCCAGAATCCTTGCCTCGAAGGAGCAGCCTGGTTTAACCCTCTCCTGGATGAATCTGTTTGTTTTCTTGGCAGTCCATGGTACATTCAATACTCTTCTCCAGCACCACAGCTCAAAGGCGTCAATTCTCTTTCTATCTTCCCTAGTCATTGTCCAACTCTCTGATGCATAACAACTGATTGCAAAAAACCATGGCCTGTATCAGGCACACCTTAGTCTCCAGAGAGACACTGTTGCTCTTGAGTATTTTAGAGAGGTCCCTAACCGTAGACTTTGTCATCGCATACGTTTTTTTGATAGATAAATAAATAAATAAAAAGATTCTCAAATGTTTCCACAATCCACTCAGGCACAGCTATGATTGTTGTACAGCTGTGAAACTATGATGATGCAAGACTGGGCAATATTTCATTCTGTTATTCATAGGGTAACTATGGAGTGGAATTGATTCAATGAAACCTAATAACAAAGTTACATCATTAAGAGTTCTAATTATGTCATCATTTGACTTTAACCTGTGTTTGTGTCTCTTTCTCTAAATTTCTTTCCACTTACAAGGACACTAATAATTGTATTTAGATCCTATCATAAACCATTAAAGAAATCCTGGTTGTGCTCTGTGGAACCTACACCGAGATCAAGAGGTTATGCATATGAAGCAGGGGAGCGCCGCATGGTTTGAAATTGGGAAGGGAGTGCATCAGGATTGTATTCTTTCTACACACCTATTCAATCTGTATGCTGAGCAAATTATTCAAAAATCTGCACTCTATGAGGAGGAGTGTGACATCAGGAGTGGAGGGAGATTCATTAATAACCTGCGTTATTCAGATGACACAACCTTGCTAGCTGAAAGTGAGGAGGACTTGAAACACTTGTTGCAGAAGATCAAAGAATTCAGCCTTCAGTATGAATTTCATCCCAGTGTCAGAAAGACAGGTTCTTACTACTGGACCTACAGGCAAAGTCATGATGGATGTAAAGGAGATTGAAACTGTCAACAGCTTTGTCTTGCTTAAATCCACAGGAAACAAGAAGAAAAGTTGCACTGGAAAATCTTCTCTGTCCTTCTACCTTTCAAAATATGATGTCTCTTTCCAAGGAGTATCCTTGTTTAGCTACATGTCCATAGTACTAAAGATGAAGCTTTGCCATCTTTGCCTCCAACAACACTCTGGCTTCATATTTTTCCCCAAGACATATCTGCTTGTCCTTTTGACAGTCCATGGGAGATTCAGTACTCTTCTCTGTTATCACAACGCAAGAGCATTAATTCTTCTTCTATCATCCTTATTTATTGCCCAGCTCTCTGGTGCCTAGCAGGTGATTGAGAAGATCATGACCTGAATTAGGTGCACCTTAATCTTAAATATATATGACTGCTCTTCAGCATTTTGGAGAGGTCCTTGATAGTGGATTATCTCAATGAAATATGTCCCCTGTTTCCTTGACTCCTAGTATCGAGGATGTTGATTATTGATTCATGAAAGATGAAATCATTGACATCTTCAATTTTTCATCCATCTGCTATAATGTTGACAGTTGTTATTATATGCTATTGAATCACCTGTGACCCTATGCACCTTAGTAACCCTATGCACCATAGCTCTAAACTTTGTCCCATTCTGAGCTTGTCTCGCTATCTCTGATACACCTAAACCAATTATCCAAGTCACTCTGTCAATCCATCTAATTCAGGGTCTTTTGTTCTTGCACTGTCCCTCCATCCTTTCAAGAATGAAAATAAAATAATGAGTTATCTCACTCCAGCAAAAACAAAGTTCAACAGTATAGCAAATAAATGTTGATGAGAATGTTACAAGATTGGAAGTCTCATACATTGCTGATAGGAATATAAAATGGTACTACCAATATGGAAGGCAGGCTGCCATTTCCTCAAGACATTGGCAGTAGACATAACATTTGGCTCAGTTGTCCCACTACAAGTAGCAGATTCTAAAAAAAAAAAAAACCCAGAGAGATGACACAATCAAATGTCTATACACCCATATTTATTGCAGTATTATTTACCTAAAATTCACATAATGGGGTTTCTCTATAGAAAGAAAAGAAGTATATAAAAGAAAAGTAAGAAAGCAATACCATTTATTATAGCCAACAATGAGATTAAAAAATTGCGAATAAAAGAAACTAACTAGAGATGTAAAAAACAGCTCCTGCAGGACCACAGATCCTACCAAACCACAGCTTCCAGAAGCTCATGGAGACCACCTCACAGCACCTGAGCCAGGAATATGAATATCACAGGGAATTAGAGAGGAAATAGGAAGATAGAAGTTGTGGGAGGCCTGAGCCATAAAACCAGAGTTGGTTGAGAGTAGGGGATGGGAGACGATAGGGGTACAACAAGACAGAATTGACCTGGATACTGGCAGGACTGTGTGAGAGTGGGTACA
This sequence comes from Elephantulus edwardii, assembly GCF_000299155.1. Taxonomy (NCBI): domain Eukaryota; kingdom Metazoa; phylum Chordata; class Mammalia; order Macroscelidea; family Macroscelididae; genus Elephantulus; species Elephantulus edwardii. Next base: position 4,460,596 of record NW_006400003.1, read on the forward strand.
CAGTAGGTGCACTAAAGGGGTGGGTCCCAATACCAACACCTGATCTGTTACTTACATATTCTTATTAGCTCATTGGGGTAAAATGCTTGTTGGTCAAATATGGTTTTAAAGCTGAGAACTCAAATTAAGGCAGACTAAGGAGAATTGGCCATCCACTTCTGAAATAACAGGCCTTTGAAAACCCTATGTACAACAGAGTACAATTACACAAAAACCAAAATTTGACACGAGTCTATCCCTCCTGAATATAAAGTCCATCTCTGGAACAGATTTTAGGCTTTGAACATGAATGAGTGAAGACCAAATAAGTTGTGGGAGGATATCAAGAATATCATGCCTGAAGAATGCAAAAGGTCATTATAAAAATGGAGGAGAAGAAAGACCAAGATAAATGTGGAAGTGACTCTGAATAGTGCACTAGAGTGCATAGAAGCCAAAGCAAAGGGAAGAAATCAAGGTGGTAAGGAGTGGAACATATATTTCAAAGGACAGCCTAGAAAGTATTTTAATGAAATGTGTGCAGAGCTGGACTTGGAAAATGAAAAGGGATAAATTTGTTTTTCATTTCTTAAGCAAATGGAACCTGAAAAACAAATTCAAGGGTACTATGGCCTGAATCAGATACATAGGGTTTTCTGAAGGATTCTGAGGCTCCGTCTAACTTACTTTGGACATGTAGTGAGGAGAGACAGGTCCTTGAAGAGGGACATCATGCTTGGGAGGGTAGAGGGACGGTGCAGGAGGGGAAGACCCTCTATGAGGTGGATTGATTCAGTGACTGGGATAATTGGGATGGGAGTGTCAGAGACAGTGCGATTGGCACAGGACAGAGTGGAGTTTAGGGCTGTTTTACATAGGGTCGCTATGAGTCGCAGGCGACTCGACGGCACATAACAACAACAGCAACATGGCCTGAATGTTGAATGACCCAAAAAGCCTCAAAAGAAGATGGAAGGAGTACACAGAATCACTATATAAAAAAGAATTGGGTGAAATAGAATAATTTCATGAAACAACGTGATCAAGCACCTATGGTGATAAAGGAGGAAGTGCAAGCTGCTCTGAAGAAATTGGAGAAAAAACCAAAACCCCAGGAACTGACGGTATACAAAGTGATACATTTCAACAAACAGATGTTGACCTGGAAATGTTCACTATGTTGTGCTAAGAAATCTGGAGGATAATCACCTGGTAAAATGTCTAGAAGAGATTAGTATTTATTCAAATTTTTTAAAAATGTCACTGGACAGAGTGTGGAAATTATCGAATATTATCATTAATATCACATGTTAGCCAAGTCCTGACTGACAATTTTAAAAAAAACCAAAATGACATGAGCAGCACCTCAATAGAGAACTACCAGATGTGCTGGCTGAGTTTAAAAGCGGCGGTGACACTAGGGATAGTATGTTGATGTTGTTGATTGCTGTTGCATCAAAGACAACTTTAGCGACTCTATCAATAAAAGACCTAGTGCCTTTCTAGAACTATCATGGTTTCTCCAAGTTCATACAGTTTACAGAGACATGAAGTTTAAGAAAGGGACAAATGCTATATGGTGCCACTGTTGTAGAATGAGGCTGGCATCGGGGTGGGGGTAAGGCTGAGAAAAACTGGATGAAATATGTTTACGGCACTGAAGTCAATTGGGGAGGGAATAGTTTAAAAGTATTATATTTTAGGGCATTATGTTTATCATAGGAGTACGCAATGAGGGTTGCAGAGTGAATTTTATTTGGGGTTAGGGTTGGGATTGGGGGAGGTGCGGGGGGGATTGTGTACCAATGAGGGAGTTTTTCTTTTGCTTTTCAGGGAGAGGAGCAAACGGGGCGGGGGGGATGAGGTGGGGTGGGCAGGGAGAAGGGTGCAACAATGAATGAATGAATGGAATTCCAAAATCTCTGTAGATGTTCACTGAAATGAAAAATAAAGAAATTAAAATATTAAAAAAAAGTCAGATCCCAATATCATTATAATTTTAATAAACTTGTCATTAGCACTAGTTTCAATTCTAAAAAAAAAAAGTGGATACCACTCCTGCTCCCAAAAGGGACAGTATAGCCAATGGTAGATGGATCTTAGCTGAACACAGAGAGAGAGTACCAGAAAACTGTCTATCTGTGTTTCACTGACCTAGGCAAGACTGTGTGGATCACAACAAACTGTGGCTCTGCGAAGAATGGGAATCCCAGAACATTTGATTGCACTTATTCAAGACCTGTACTTGGACAGGACACAATCGTCAGAACAGAGCAAAGAAACACTGCACACTTCAAAGTCAGAGAAGGTGTACTCCAGGAATGGGTTCTCTCTCCATACCTTTTCAGTCAATATGTGGAACAGATCATCCTGGAGGATGGACTCTGTGAGGAGGAATATTGCATCAGAATTAAAGGAAGAGTCATCAACAACCTGAATTATGCAGATGACTCAACCTGTTTCTATTAGAAATTCCTTAAACATTATTCATTTCCCATGTGTTTTGGTCAAATATTCTAGAATATAGCAACTAATTAATACTAAGTGTAAGAACTAACAGGGAATAACCACAATCAATTTTGCAATCGCTTGTAATTTATTTTATAAGAAACCATTTTTTAACTAGAGTGGAAAAATATGTTGATACTGCAAGAGAAATATTTCTTTGCATGTACTTCTAGTTCTACATATGTACAAGATAATCAATAGTTAAAATAAATTACTACACCAATGTTATTTTATATTCACTTCTAAATTTTCCAGGTTTAATGTTTCATTTATGTTCGTCGATATTTTTATTTTATTTGTGTAGACATTTATGAACACAATATTTACCTCAGTATTAGATATTTGAAGTGATTTTTATGCTTCCTACACTAACACAATTATATATAGACCGTCATTTCACTGTGGTTTTAGTATAAAAATTGAGTTTGTGATAGAGAACACAGTGCAATCCTTGAAATAATATCTGAATGCCATTTCAAAGGACAAGTAAAGACAGTTTAAAGGCAGAAAAGTACATTAGCTTTTTGCTGAGTGGTGTTAACATTGTCATTTTATTATTTCCCATTATTTACTCTAAAAAGCAATCAAAAAAAACTGAGAGAGCATATGAACATCTACAGCATTGTCAAATACATGATATTAAAATGTTGTATTTTCATCATGTGAAAGTATATGGACACATGCATTTGTGTCATTCTTGTAGATAACAAATTTGGTCCCATTACTTCCGAAGAAGTTAGTTCTTTATCAACTAAAATTTGTATTTCTTACTATAATTTTTCAAAACTTTCATTTCTAGACTCCAACTTCTATATCTCAATCACTGAGAAATTACTATTTTTTTAATTACTCAGCATTTCCTATCAATTGGATCTAGGAATTAAAATTTGAGCATAAAGAGTGCAGACACACAGGAGACTAGAGCTAGGGCTACATGGTGGAGGGGACCTGGGGGAGAGTTTGTAAAACAATGAAAGAATC
>NW_006400004.1:0-7345 GCF_000299155.1 Elephantulus edwardii
GGGTAGAGAAAATAGTCCAAAAACAAATGAATGGAAACCCCAAATCTCTGTAAACGTTCATTAAAATTAATAAAATTTAATTAAAAAGTAAAAAAAAATTAATTCATTCACATGTGGCTGCAATGATAAATTTACTGGAAACTTAGTGTTCTTTTTGAAAATCAATTATTGCTGACATTTTCTCAAATGTATTTCTTTCACATAAAGTTTAATGGAGAACAAAAACAATTTAAAAATACAAAGGGTCTGAATTGAATGTCTTACAGTTGATATCTATGCATAGATAGGATAACAGTGCATTCAAATTAAAATTTAAAAAATGTCATACTCTAAGTCTTAGTTATAAATCAGATAGATTACATCTGTGTGGAAAGAACCGCTGGAGAAGCTCAGTATCAGCTGTGAAAACTAAGCCTGGTGCTGATTATGGAACAGATCACCAACTACTCATATGCAAGTTTAAGCTGAAGCTAAAGAAAGTGAAATCAAGCACACAGGAACCAAAATACGACCTTGAGTCGATCCCACCTTAAGTTCAGAACCATCTCAGGAACAGGTTTGAGGCCTTGAACACTAATGAGCAAAGACCAGATCAGTTTTGGAAGGATATGAAGAATATCATCCAGGAAGAGGGCAAAAGGTGATTGCAAAGATGGAGGAGGAAGAAAAGATCAAAATGGATGTCAAAGGAGACTTTGAATATTGCACTGGAGCACTGAGAAGCCAAAGCTGAAAGAAGAAATCGAGACAGTGAGGAGCTGAACAGGTGATTTCAAAAGGCTGCGTAACAAAACAAAGTAAAGTGTTATAATGAAATGTGCAAAGAGCTGGAGTCAGAAAATCAAAGGGGCCGAACTCGAGAAGCATTCCTTAAGCTCAAAGAACTGAAGAGGAAATTCAAGCCTCGAGTTGCAATGCTTAAGAATGCTTTGGGCAGAATATTGAGTGATCCTGCAAGTATTAAAAGAAGATGGAAAAAGCATACAGAGTCATTATACCAAAAGGAAGTGGCAGACACAGAACAATTTAATGAAACAACATATGAGCAAGAGCCAATGGTGATAAAGGAAGAAGTTCAGACTGCTTTGAAAGAATTGGCTAATAATAAGACCCCAGGAATTGATGGTATACAAATTGACATATTTCAACTAACAGATGCTACCCTAGATGTGCTCACCAAGTTGTGTCAAGAAATCTGGAGAAGAACTACTTGGCCAACTGACTGGAAGAAATCCATATTTGTTTCCATTCCAAAGAAAGGTGATCCCACAGAGTATGGAAATTATCAAACAATATCATTAATATCTCATGCAAGCAAGATTTTGATGAGAATTATCCAAAAACACTGAAACAGCACATCAATAGAGAACTACCAGAAATGCAGGCTGAGTTTTATAGGGCCATGATACTAGGGATATTGTAGCTAATGTTAGATGGATCTTGGCTGAAAGCAAGGAGTACTGGATGAATGTCTATCTTTGTTTTACTTATCACTCAAAGGCATTTGACTGTGTGGTTCATAACAAATTGTGGTGAACTCTGAGAAGAATGGGAATCCCAGAACACTTAATCATGCCAATGCGAAAACTACTCTTGGACCAGGAGGCAGTCATCAGAACAGAACAAGGAAACACTATATGGTTCAAAATTGCGAAGGGTGTCCACCACAGATGTACCCTATCTCCATACGTTTTCAATCTTTATGCAGAACAGGTTATCTTGGAAGCTGGGCTCTATGAGGAGAAATGTGGCGTCAGGATTGGAGGAAGAATCATCAACAATCTGCCTTATGCAAATGACATAACCCTGCTTTCTGAAACTGAGGAGGACCTAAAGCACTTGCTGTGGAATTTCAAGGACTGTAGTCTCCAGTATGGATTGAGACTCAATATCATCAAAACAAAGATTCTCACCACTAGGTCAATGCAATGTGGCATTATGCAATGGATGGTGAAGAGATTGAGATTCTTCAAAGTTTTGGTTTGCTTGGATCCATAGTCAAGACTCTTGGCACCAGCAGCCAAGAAATTAAAAGACATGTTGTGATGGGAAAGTCTATGGTTAGAGACCTCTCTAAAGTTCTGAAGTGTGATGATGTCAGTCTGGAGACTACAGTGAACCTGATATGTGCCATGGTCTTTGCAGTCACTTGTTACGCATCAGAGAGCTGAGCAATGACTAGGGATGATAGAAGGAGAATTGATGCCTTTGAGCTGTGGTCTTGGAGAAGACTATTGAATATATCATAGAGTGCTAGGTAAACAAACAGATTAGTCCTAGAGAGGGTGAAGCCAGACTGCTCCTTGGAGGCAAGGAGTCTGAAGCTTCATCTGACATACTTTGAACATGTTGCAAGGAGGACCAGTCCTTGGAGGGGGACGTCATGCTTGGGAGGGTGGAGGGTCAGTACAAGAGAGGAAGACCCTCGACGAGATGGATTGATTCAGTGACTAGGGTAATGGGGGTAGGTTTGTTTGAGATGGTAAGTTTGGCACAGGGTAGGTCACAGTTTAGGGCTGTTGTACATAGGGTCGCTATGAGTCACAGGTGACTTGACGGCACATTAAAAACAACAACATTACAACAGAAACTATCACAACAGAAGATAGCTTTAACAAATGTGTTCATTCACAGTATAGGAAACTAGAAATATGAATTTGTGGTTGGAATGCAAGCTCAACAGGAAGACTTTCTCTCACTGTTAAATGACCAGTATTATAAACTTAAGAGGAAGGTTCTTGTCTCCTAACAACATCTATAAATCTGTTATTCCTTGAAAATTTCCATATTTATTGGCCTCTATCTTCTATTGCTTTCAGGAGGTTTACAGCTCAGGGGTCTTAAGTACAAAAGATATACTCTACTCTTGGTGATGTTGTTTGTTGTTATGTGCCATTGAGACCCTACGTACAAGAGCCCTAAACCCACTCTGTCCTGTGCCAATCTCATTATCTCTGATACACGTACTCCCAGTACCCCAATCACTGAATCGATCCATCTCATTGAGGGTCTTCCTCTCCTGAACCATTCCTCCACTCTCCCAAACATGATATCCCTTTGCAAGGGCTGGTCCCTCCTTACAACATGCCCAAGGAGCAGCCTGGCTTCACTCTATCCAGGATAAACCTCTTTGTTCTCCTGGTAGTCCATGATATATTCAACACCCTTCTCCAGTACCACAGCTCAAAGGCACCAATTCTCTTTCTATCATAACTAGGCACTGGGAATAGTAAGTCTTTTCTTTTTTTGCCAACTTAGATAATAGTTGTGAGTCATATCTCTGGAAAACTCTCATTTTCTGGGTTCAGAGCTGTAATGAAGGTAAGGGTGCTGAAAGTCACGCTGTTTGCCATATCAGATCACCGGGGGCTTCATTGCATAATGCCACATTGCATGATTACATAACCACCAAACCTCTGATAATCACTGTGTGCCCAGCCACAGTGACCATATTTCAATTGGACATCATTGAATTCATGACACTATTTTCATATTACAGTTTAATATTTCTATACATAATAGAAAGGAGCCATGGTTGCACTGGTTAAGCACTCAGCTGTTGCGAAAATGAAATAGTTATTTGTAAAAACAAATCTCTGTACAGTCAGTTAGCTAGTTTTATTGTCCTTGCCTTTATGAAAGATTCATGCAAAGGGACTTGATTCATCACATGTGAAACAATTTCCATCAGCACAGAAGAAACTGTTTCCTGTACTTTTCCTCTCCTAAATTGGACTTGTAAATTCACTTTTCACCTTGGGCCTTTTTGCTGAAAGGAAAATAGCTTTTCTTTTAGATCAAAATAAGTTTATGCTTGTCCTGTAATTTGAATGTTTTAAAGAACAAATGGAGGTTAAACTCAATATTTAACTCTGGTCTATTCTTCCACTTTCCTATTTACTTATCCTATTGTTTTTTTGTTTATTTTTTAATGTAATTTAGCATTAAAGGGACTCTTTGAAAAAACTGTTCACCAGATACCTGTAACACTATATCTACATACAGGACTCCATGCTGCATATTATATCAGTGTCACCACTGATGCATAAAAATTGATCTTACTTACATTTTTTTCCAGCAGGCCCTGGCTTGCTCCTGTGTCTTATTAAAATTTAACACACAGGTAATTTCTCTATGATCATTCACTCATTCACTGCCAATGAGTCAGAACTGACTCATTGCTGACCCTCCCATTGAGCAACTACTGTATTCAAACCAACCACCTTTGGGTTAACAGCATAATTCCTTACTCACAAGGCCACCAATGCTTCATCTTCTCTGATAGAGGGCAAAAAGGAAAGGGAGGAAAAGAAAACTAACGGTTTTTATCAAGTCACTTCTGATCTATGCAGACTTCCTGTATCTGATGTCTGTGCAATCCTTCAGGTGAGGTCCTTGTGTAAAGTTGGCTTTTGTATTTTTTTTAAAAAAGGTATTTGCTATTAATAAATCATTGAACAGATACATCTCAATCATTTGATCTCCAGTATTATTTCTGTCACCAAGACCATACTTTCTAATTATCATTTCTTCATCATTGTTTCTGACATTTGCATTCCAGTCATCAATAATTGTTAATGCATCTTGATAGCACATCTGATCAATTTCAGACTGCAAAAGTTGGTTGTTGTTCTTGTGCATCATTGGGTTACTTCTAATTATAACTGTTCCTCCAGCAGGTTTTTGGAGGCAATAAATCACGTGGGAGGAGATTGCCCATCCTTCAGGAGAGTAGCTGGTGGATTTTAACTACTTCCCTTTGAGATCACAGTACTGTTTCCTACCACCAGGCTGCCACAACAAAAGATGGTAGAAATCCTCAATTTTCTCTTCTTTGGTCTTAATTGTTGGTTCATATATTTGAATAATAGTATTATTGACAGGTCTTCCTTGTATTCCTGTGGATGATATCCTATTACATTATACTCTAGAACAGATCTTGAAATTGTCTTTCTAACTATGAATTCAATACCATTCTTTCTTTTTTCATTCCTAGAACACTATGATCATATGATTAACTGATCATATTAGTTTATCCAATGACTATAAAACTAACAATTCTATTGTTAATAAAAGAAATATTTTCTTAACAAATAGCCTTTGCAAAAAAGCAGCTCTACAGTAAAATCTACTCACATTACCTGGTTCCAGTTTGGAGGCTCATGTGTGAAGCAGTTGGATTCTGGAAAGTGGATTCTCTTGTTTTTGTTGAGGTCGGGTGTGGACTGTTTGGCTGTTTTTATTTTGTTCACAATTGTGTGTGAGCTAACTGGATTTGTGGGATTTAGCTAATACTGAGCTGTGGGCTGGAAGCCTCTTGTTTAGAAGCAATGAGGACCTGCTAGGTTGGCCTTTATATTTAAAAGTCAGTTGGGCCCTTGGGCGTGCTGTTTTTGAATTGGTGTTAATTGTGTTTGGAACATTCTTCTAAGTGGTATAGAACTGGTCTGTCAATTTACTGTACTGAAGTAACAGGGTTGCTGTGATGCCACTGGTGTGTCAAATGCCATAATGATTATCTATTGAGAACAATGTTTGGTGGGACTCCCAGATTAAGACAGGCATAGAAGCAGGAGTGGCATCCACTTCCTAAACAACATGCCTTTGGAAACTCTATGAATTTGGAGAAACAACTATAGTTACAGAACAGTGTTCTGATCTTTTGTTCATAGCGTTGCTATGAGTCATGCTCTACTTGATGGCATTTAACAACAAGACGTTACCTGCGTAGAAAAATATGGAAAAATAGGTACTTTGAGTTCATAGTAATAGTGAAATATAAAATTGTTTCTATTAATACAAGGGTAACTATTTCCTACATTGTACCTTCCTATGTTGAACTTGTAAATACACTTTTAACTGAAGTATTTCTTTCACGCTTGGTTCTTTAGCTGTAAAAAATGCATAATTCTACATTCACTTATAGGAATTCAGCTAAAGGGAAATTAATCTTTTAGGTGTCAGAACCCTTGAAAATTTATTTTCCTAGTTATTGTGTTAGTACTCATGAAGGAGCCATTGTCTTCACTTACCTTAACTGAAGATATATGGTCTTGCAAATCATCGACAACTGTGGGACCAAGATAAGAAAGTACATTCTACATTGGGAGAGATGGTGCTGGGTGATTAAGAGAGGGTTAGAAGATATTGTGGCATTTCTGGAAAGAGACTCTGGCAAGATATAATCAGAGGAAACAGGCAGATGGAGTTACAAGTTTGCTAGCTAGATAATTTAGTGAAAAGCTGAATGAAACCGCTCTGAGATAAAGTTTGCTGAATGATTGAGGAGACCAAAGCCTTCCTTGTGTTTGTGCTGCTGCACTGAATCTAGATATTCAATGTTTGCATGAGAAGCTATCTTTCAATAATTGAGGAATTGTGTCTTGCTGTTAGTCTGGCTTGGTACTACTGGACTAATTTTTTACTTGCATTGTGTGATATTCTTTGCCTCTCCTACTTTCCAACCTGTTTCCCTAATAAAACCTACAACTGTGCATAAAGTCTGTGAGTCTTGCAATGAACACTGACCCAATGATTGGTAGAAAGAAGCATGGGGCTTGTCATGCCTCACCTTTTTGCTATTTATTTGGTACTTATTGATATGGCTGGGAATGAGAAACAGAATAAGAATTGTATTGCATTCAAAGGCAAAAAGTCAATTTCAATTTCCATCCTTAAATACAATATTATAAGTGATATGATAGTATTAATACATATACAAAGAAGACCCATTAATACGACCATTATTCAAATATATACACTCCTACATAAAGAGCCAAAAAGGAAGAAATTGAAAACTTTTATCAAAACTTGCAGTCTAAAACTGATAGAATATGCACTCAAGATGTGTTAATGATAATTGGTGACTCGAATGCAAAAGTTGGAAGCAATGAAGAAAGAATAGTTGTTGGGCTTGGTGATAGAAATGAAGCTGGAAATAGAATGATCAAATATATTTTCAATTATTTATTCATTATGAATTGTTGTTGTTGCTATGTGCCGTCGAGTCGCTTGCTACACATAGCTACCCTGTACAACAACCCTAAACTCTGTTCTGTCCTGTGCCAATCGCACAGCCTCTGACATTCCCATCCCGACTATTACAGTCACTGAGTCAATCCACCTCATAGAGGGCCTTCCCCTCCTGCGCTGTCCCTCCACCCTACCAAGCATGATGTCCTTCTCCAAGGACAGGTCTCTCCTCACAACATGTCCAAAGTATGTCAGACGGAGCCTCACAATCCTTGCCTCCAAGGATCCACCCAGTTTAACCCTTTCCAGGACGAATCTGTTTATTTTCCTAGCAGTCCATGGTATTCTCAATACTCTTCTCCAGCACCACAGC
>NW_006400004.1:8265-16139 GCF_000299155.1 Elephantulus edwardii
GATAGGAACAAATGTAGATCTTTTCCAGATATAGATCTTTTTCATCATAAGTACATTTTTTTAAAAGACAAACGTGGAGTTTTACACATTAACCTCACCTGACTGACTGTATGGGAGGTTTGAAGCACTGAACACCAATGAAGGTAGAAGAGTTGTGTGATAATATCAAGGTTATAATCGATGAAGTGGGAAAAATCATTACAAAAACAGATAAGAAAAAAAACCCCAAAATGGTTGTCAAAAGAGACGAATGGATTGAGAAATTATGGTACACTCACAAAATGGAATACTATGCAACATGCTTGAGCAACGATTTTGTAAATTATTACCTGACTTGGGAGGGACTGGACAGCATTGTGCCGAGTGAACTAACTCAGTCCCAGAAGAATAAATATTGTATAAAACCATTATTGTAGAATGAGTATAAAGATCCAAGAGAGATGAGTAAGGTTGGAAGCATGTGGAGGAGGGGGATTAACGATTGGATTGTACAATCTGATGGGGAGGTGAGGGAAATGTAAATAATTTGTTTTTGAAAAACAATGTATTCAAATTTTGTAAATAAACTAGTAGAAAATTTAAAAAAAGGAAAAAAGACTCTGAAAATATTAAGCAGCCAGAACAAAAGGAAAACATGCCAGAATAAAAGAGCTAAAGGGAAAATTTCAAAGGGCAGCTCAAGAATACAAAGCAAAACATTATAATGTAAAGCACAGAGCTAACATTGGAGAATAAAAACTGAAGAACTCACTCTGCATTTCTCAAGTTGAGAGAACTTAACAACAAATTTAAGCCTCAAGTTCAAATATTGAAAGATGTTATTGTCACTATGCTGAATGACCCTGAAAGCATCAAAAGAAGAGGAAGGGAATATACAGGATCACTGTATCCAAAAAAACTGACTGACACTAAAAAATGTTCAGAAAGTACCACATGAGCAGGAGTCAATGGTAATAGAGGAGGAAGTAGAACCTGCTTTGAATGCATAGGCAAAAAAGTAAGGTCCCAGAAATCGATGGGATACCACTTGACGTGTTTCAATTAATAGATACAGTCCTGGATGTGCTCACCAGTATATGTCAGAAAATTTGGAGGACAGCTGTCTGACCAACAGATTGGAAGAGGTCCATATTTGTTCTCATTCCCAAGAAAAGTGACCTAACACAATGTGGAAACAATGACACAATATCATTACCATCACATATAAGTGAAATAATGCTGAAGATCATTTAAAAACAGCTAGAACAGTACACAGATATTGAACTTTAAGAAGTTCAAGCAGAAAAAAAAATTTTTTGAAGTTCAAGCAGGATTTAGAAGAGGAATATCATTGATGATGTCAGATAGATCTTGGATGAAAGTAAAGCATACTAGAAGAAAGTCTACTTAGGTTTATTGGCTATGCAAAGCCATTTCACTGTGTGGATCATGACAAGTTATGGCTAACACTAATAAAAATGGGAATCTCAGAGCACTTAATTGTGCTTATGCAAACCCTAAACTGTACCAGGAAGCTATTGCAGGTGTTCTTTTACTCAGCTGTCTTCCTGATTACCCACAAAAATCAGCTGCAGGGCCAGCACCGACAGGCACAGGGGAGGCATAGAAGAGCAGAATTGTGATCCACAGGGTTTTCAGCAAATATTGACTTGCTTATGATTTGTTAATTCTTAGCATAAAATATCTTTAATGATTAAATGTCTTGACTTGTCCTTTCAAGAAACCACAAAAATTATCAATATTTTAGTAAATAAACCTTTTCTTAACAAATAGGCTTTATAAAGAACCTAAACAACTCTACGATAAAATCTTGGCATCTTACTTGAAAAATATAGGAAAATGTACATTTTGTGCTCATGGAAATTGCAAAATATAAAACTGTAACAGTACAGAGTACAGAGTCAAATGTTTCCTGCACTTTACTCTCCTATAGTAGACTTGTAAATTTACTTTAAAGTGAAATCTTTCTGTCCTCATTGGTTCTTTAGTTGCAAAAAATAAAAGATGCATAAATCTACTTTCAGTTAAAGGAATTAAACAATAGGAAAATTAGTCCTCTAGTTTAATCTATGGTAAGCAGTCCGAAAAATAGTAAGTAATGTCAGTGCTGAAAAGCAATGGTGTCACTCTGGAGACTAAGGCACACCTGATACAGGCCATGGACTTGCAATCATATATTTGGGGCATGCTATCAAGATGGGCCAATTTCTGGAGAAGAGACTTATGTTTTTACTGTTGTTGTTATGTGCCGCTGAGTCGCTTGCGACTCAGCGATCCTATGTACAACAGCCCTAAACCCTGCACTATCCCGTGACAATCGCATTGCCTCTGACACATCCATCACGATTACCTTAGTCACTGGATAAATCTACCTCATAGAGGGTTTTCCTCTCTTGAGTCATTGATAGATCTTCCACCAATCCTGACGCCACACTTCTCCTCATAGAGCCCAGCAGAGTAAATTGAGACTAAGTGAAAGAGAGACATATTCTTAACCAGATGGATGGACACTGTGGCTGCCCCAATGAATTCAAGCACAACAGTGATTATGAAGATGACATGGAATCAGGGAGCATTTAATTTGTTTCGCATACAATGGCATCTAACAATATCTTAATTTTCACTATTTAGACATACAGGCCAAGACACTTCTTTATGAAAGAGCATTTTAACTTTTGTGTCAATATTTTATAATAATAAGAATAATGGATATTATGCATCAAGACAAGTAATTACCATCAACATAAACACTGTATATTTGGTATAAATTCAAGCAGATTGCAAGTGTTCTGTCATATGGTCTTCACTGTCAGCCTATAAATTAGGCACAAATTTATCATCTTTCACAGATACGTATGTCAGGGTGTGCCATCTATCTGAAACTTTCCAGTTAGAAAACATCAAAAATTCAAGCAAGTTATGATTACTCCAGGGCGTTTTTTTAGTTTCTACTAAATCTCCTCATTATAAAACATCCCAAGTGTATGCTTATTATTTTATTCCCATGTGCTTCTGAAGCATCCAAGTGTTTCCTTTTCTAGAATTATGGTCTATTGAATATGTGTATCAGCTTATCATTTGTTACTGAAAATAAAAACAACCTCTTCACATCCTTTCCAAAATATGTGAGCTGTATAAGTTTAAGCAGTAAGACACAATCAGTAACAATAAATTAAATTCAGTAGGAAACAAGTTAGAGTTCACTCTCACTATTTTCTGGCTTTCCTCAAATTATTTTCTTGAAGTCTGTTGTGAAGTGACCCTGAGACAAGCCATGGCTGGTCTTTATGAACACATTCTGTTTTAAATTAATTAAATTTTCCATTCTTGGGCAAAAATTCAAATCTTTGCTTTTTATTGAACTATTCATGATGCTATTTTTTAGATCCATTGAAACATCACTGGTATGCTTAAAACTTTCCTCCAACTCATACTAATGTTTGATGAAAGAATACACTTCATATATTAACATATTGATTTTGGATATATGATCAATCTGAAAAATGGGAAAATATATCAAAGTACAACAATATAAAGAATCAAGCTTAGATGCAAGCATGTAGAACACTCAACAGACACAAGATTCTTTTATTCAAGTGTTATTAGTAATAGGAAGAGATAATGTGTTCTGGTTTCTATAAAAAAGTGAAGGTATGTTTGTATGATGGTATGCTGGCTGTGTTGTGGGTGCTTCTGCAATGCAAATGATACTGGAGCTTCAATAAAAAGACAATTTCAAGTAGTTATAGAACTAATTGTTCTTACTTGTGATTTGGTAGTTTCAATAAGGAAATGATTTAGTCTTTAATTTGAAAAATGTCAATTTAACATCAACCAAGTCTTACCCACTATTATAAATACATGAAAAGATGCTCAGCTTGCTTTACAGAGTGAAATTATGAATACATTCTAATCACAGAAGACAACAGAAGATTTAACAGAGACTTACCTTCATTTTAACTAAGATTTAACCTTGATATCTATATTTTCAGAGTGTTTTGAGACAGTTTAATGAGCCTATTTGGTAGACTGACTCGACGGCACATAACAACAACAACAACAATTTAGTAGACACTTTTCTATGGAAAATAAGTTGCCTTATGAACAATAAAATATGTCAATTTGGTCATAAAAATGTTGTTGTTAGGTACCCTAGATTCAGCTCTGACACATTGCAATCCTATGTACAATGAAATGAAATCTTGTCAGATTTTCACAGTCTCTATTAGTCATAAGTCTATCCTTCTAGTCACTGCATTAATCTACTTATATGAAGAGTCTTACACTCCTTCACTGAACCTCCACTTTTCCAAGCATAATATCCTTTACTAGGGACTGGCCCCTCCTGATAATATATCTAAAGTTTATGAGAAGTCTTATCATCCTTCATTCTAAGGGACATTTTAATTCCACTTCTTCCAGTTTATTAAATATTCTTCATTAGCACAATAATTCAAAGGCATTATTCATTCTCCTATGAAGCAACTGAAAATGTCATATGGCATGGGTCAGGCACACTATAGCATTTAAGGGACATTCTTGGTTTTTTTAAGAACTTTAAAGAAGTCTTTGGCAGCAGACATTATTGATGCAATATGATATTTGATTTTTTTACTGATGTTTCCATTTCGTTGATTTCACAACCAAGTAAAATGAAATCTCTGACAATCTCAATATTTTCTCTATAATATTGTTGTGTATCAGTTTATTTGTGAATTTTTTTTTTGCTCTTTATACTGAAGCATATGTAATTCACATCCTTTTTCAAATACTTCAACTCTTCTTTACTTTCACTCTGGGAAAAAAGCAAACTATAAAAAGTGACTATATATGTCTCTATTGCCTTTAACAAATGGATCTTTAACTAAAACATCACTTTTTGAGTTCCTATTCAAAGAATATGTTGCTGTTGTTGCTATGGGCCATCAAGTTGCTTGTGACTTACGGCTCTGAACCCTGCTCTATCCTGAGCCAACCTTATCATCTCTGACACACCTACTCCCATCACTGAATCAATCCATCTCACTGAGGGCCATCCTCTCTTGTATTATTCCTCAATCTTCCAAGTATGATGACTAAGGACTGATCCCTCCTTGAAACATCTCCAAAGTATGTCAAACAAAGCCTCAGAATCTTTGCCTCCAAGGAGAAACCTGGTTTCACCCTCTTCAGGATGAACCTGTTTATTCTCCTGGCAGTCCATGGTATATTCAATACTTTTCTTAAGTACCACAGCTCAAAGACATAAATTCTCTTCCTATCATCCCTAGTCATTGTCTAGTTTTCTTATGCATAGCAAGTAATTGTGAAGACCACGTCTTCGACAAAGCACAATTTAGTCTCAGACTGACATCTTTCCTCTTCAGTACTCTGGAGAGGTCCTAGACAGCAGACTTTCCCAATGAAATTAGTCTTTTGATTTCCTCACTGCTGGTACCACAAGTGTTGATTATAGAGTCAAGAAAAGTAAAGCTGTTAACAATCACAATCTCTTATTCATCCATCATGATGCTGTCAGTTGGCCCAGTGGAGAAAATCTTTGCTTTCTTCATGTTGAGCTTCAATCCATATTTAAGGCTGCAGTCCTTGACCTGCAGCAAGTTCTTCAGGTCCTCCTCAGTTTCAGCAAGTAAGATTGTGTCATCTGCATAACACAGGATGTTGAAGAGTCTTCCTTCAATCCTGATGCCATATTTTTCCTTATAGAGCTCAGCTTTCTGGATATTCTGTTCTGCATACAGATTGAAAAGATACGGAGCTAGGACACATTCCTGGCCTGCACTTTTACAGATTTTGATCTATACAGTGTTTCCTTGCTCTGTTCTGATTACTCACACCTTGTACAAGTATAGGTTTTGCATAAGTACAATCAAGTGTTCTGGGATTCCATTCTTCTCAGAGTTAGCCACAGTTTTTTGTGATCTACACAGTTAAATGCCTTTGCAGTCTATGAAACACAGACAGGCATTCCTGTGCTACACTCTGGTGTCAAACAAGATCCATCTAACCTAGCTATACTATCCCTAGTAAGATAGCCTCTTCTAAACCCAGCCTGCACATCTGGCAAGTTCTTTGTTGATGTGCTGTTCCAAATGTTTTTGGATAATATTCAGCAGAATCATGCTTTCATGTGCTATCAATGATATTGTTTGATAATAGTCATAGATCCTTAATAAGGAAAATAGTCTGTAAATAATGGAAAAGTAAATTTAATTTTTTTCTTTGAAGTGATTTATAGGAGATATATGCAGAAAGTGGAGTCTCTGAAAGTGCAAATCATTAAGTGCTCAACTACTGGTGCAGAGGCTGGTGGTTCTAAAACACTCCATGCCACTCCAAAAGAAAAGCCGAGTGATCTGTGTTCAAAAGTTCACAGCGTTGAAATCCATACAAGTAATTCTCTTCTTCACACAGAGGGAGTTTGTGATTTGGGTCCAATGATGACTAACAACAAAAACAATGTGGAGAAAGTTAAAAGTACACAATTGTCTAGGGGAGCTCTGGTGGCCTAGTGGCAAGGAACTACAACTACAATCCCAGAGGCGCACTGTTTGAATCCACCAGATGCTCTGCCGGGGAAGGAGGGACAATCTCCTCCTGTACCAGTCAAACCTGATTTGACAGTACACGCACACAAAAATAATAATAATAAAAAATTTTTTTTTAAAGTACACAATTGTTGTTAGGAAGTTATTAATACAACAAAACCCCCCAAATCCACTGCTATGGAAGTAATTATGATACCTGGAACTCTAAAGGACAGAATAGAACTAAACTATGGATTTTCTAAGGGCATAAATCTCTATGAAAGCAGACTTCCTTCTGTGGAGCACCAGTTGTTGTTCTTGTTTGCCGTCAAGTTGAGCATGACTCATAGTGACCCTATGAACAAAAGGCCTGACGCCTTTCTATAACTATCGTCACTTATCAAAGTTCACAGAGTTTCCAGAGGCATGTTGTTTAGGAAGTGGATTCACCTTGTGGTTTTAAATTACCAACTTTTAGTTAGCAACAAAGCACTGTTACCACTACACTAGCAGGGCTTCTGAAGTTCTGAAGAAAGAGAAACGAAATGGAATGTTGGAAAAGGAAATGATCTCAGGGTGTTAAGGTTAAAAAAAAAAAGAAAGATTGGGTTCTACTCATATTACCTGTTGCATAAGGAAAACTGAGGGCTTTGTTCTTCATTTTCCTCTTTGAAGACCCCTGCTGAAAGAATAGCCACTCTTCGGAATATTTGTGATTGCTGCTCTGGTGACCTGAAGGTAAGAAGCTGCAACACAACCCTGAAGGCACGCAGGTTCATTCACTCCACCAGCTGCTCCACAGGAGAAGGATGAGCAATCTCCTCTTGTGAGATTTACTGCCTCTGAAAACCTGCTGGAGGGTGAGCTTATGAGTCAGTTCTGACTTGATAATACGCAACCACTGCAGGAGTTATATAAAGAGAGCAAAGCACACATTGATTCTTAAAACTTCTTTCCATAACTGCCTTATATCGCTTTCATTCACATTCCATTGGCCATGGAGGAGTCACACTGCTGAGTTCAGAGAGGCTGTTAATTAGGATACTATCACATAGATGTTATGATAAAAGAGCACCAACTCTTTGCTAAATAGACCTCATGGGCATTAAAGCATTTTAGAAGTAATGTTTAATTGTTATAAAATATGATTAACCTTTAAAATCAATATATCCCTAATTTTGTTGTTATGTGCCCTGGAGTTGCTTACAACTTATAATGACCCTCTATAAATAGCTCTGAAATCTTCTGTATCCTGAGCCAGTCTCACTGCCTCTGACACACTTACTCCTCTTACTTACTGTGTCGATTCATCTCATCTGGAGTCTTCCTTTCCTGCGCTGTTCTTCC
>NW_006400004.1:35039-36212 GCF_000299155.1 Elephantulus edwardii
CGGTGCGGTTGGCGCAGGATAGAGCAGGGTTTAGGGCTGTTGTGCATAGGGTCGCTATGTGTCGGAAACGACTCGACGGCACATAACAACAACAAGAACAACAACCATTTGAATAAAAGGTATTCTACATGACTTTAGAGTTTCATAGTAAATTGGTCAGTGAGGAGGGGACTGTATAAGAAGAAAAGAACTTTTTTACAAAAAAAAGTATTATATATAGTTTAACAAAAATCTACTCACAAAACTAAATGTGACTGTTGTCATTCTAGTGCTCTGAGACTTCTTAATTTACATGTTTTAGATGATAATATATATTTGATTCTAATGAAAATAAAATATTTTTAAGCTCTCAGAATCACTTACTACTGGAATCTAAGCATAGTCATTCATAAAAATAGATGCATGCTTTCATGTATCTGAAAGCTCAAAATCATTGGCAAAATCATTGGCAAATCAAAATCACAATATGTTGCCATCTCTCCCAGTAGCAGTGACAAATCTTAATAGGAAAGCAAGTAATAAATGTTTGAGAGGATATGGTGGGAAATCTCATAGAATGTTTGTGGGGTTGTAAAATTGCACAACCATTCATGAAGGCTGTTTGGCATTTCCTCAAGAAGCTGAACAGAGAGTGTCTATATGACTCAACTAATCAACTGCTTGGAATATACCTCAGAAAAACAAATCAAAACAAACCTAACAGAAAACCAGGATTGAGACACTAATGATATGTATACAGATGTTCATAGTAACATTATACACTACAGCAAGAACATGGAAGCAACCAAAATGTCCATCAACAAATTACTGGATTGAGAAATAATGATTTTTAAAAATACCATACAACATGGGAGAGCTTATAGAGCATTAAACTGTGTGAACTAACTCAGGAACTAAGAACAAATACTGTGTAAGACCATTTTTGTAAAAACAGAAAGATAACCAGTAAGATGTGTACCAATATCCAAAGAGAAAAGGGGAGGGGACTGTGGAGGGCTCAGTGCGGGAAGGGTAGGAAATCATAGGGTCACAGAATTTGGTGAATGCAATGGGAGGGTGGTTAAAAAACAAAACAAAACAAAACAAAACAAAACCCAAACAAACCAAAACCAGTGTTCCTGAATGAAACACAACATAAACAAATAATTTGTATGCATAAAGTATTAACAACAT
>NW_006400004.1:39646-45296 GCF_000299155.1 Elephantulus edwardii
AAAATTAATTTAACTGCTATATATTTGTTTCATAATTAAAATTCTCCTTCACAGTGTATTTCTTTTGGAAATAAGGAAGGTGACAGGTCTGAGCTCATTAAGCTCAACTTCAACCTGTTTATCTTTTTGATGATGATGGTGGATAATCTTCCCATCAGTGAAGTCAGGGATGTCAGAAGTTACTCATGGCTCTGTCCTAACTCCTTGTTCATGTATAACAAAGTTATTCATTATTCAACAGCAAGATAAACACATTTCGCCTAGTTTACAGTTCTCACATAAATGCTCATTATTTTTCCCTCTTTCTTCTGGGATAAATAAAACATCTTGGGTTCCTTTTGCAAAGAGGATTTTACCATGTTCCTACAGTGTTCTCTGGATTTATAGGAAAGGCTTTGAACCAATTGTTAACAAACTGCCTTTAAATGTCTGTGTTCAAAATTAGAATAATTTCATAGATATTTTACAAATATCTAAATTTATAACATCCCTTAGACTTTTAATTGCAAATTATATTTTAAAAATATTTGCTTTCATTTATAGTATTAGTTAAGGTTTGAAAATTAATTATTTGTAATTGTCACTAAATGTTTCAAAATAATTAAACCAAAACACATCTAATGGGTAAAAATATTTTATGGACAAAAAACAAGAAAATGAAGATATATGAGAAGGTCAAATGAAAGAAAACTTTTTAACATAATGTAATACATATCAATAGGTATAAAAGGGAATATTGAAAAAAGCAAAATAATAAATACCACAATATCAGAGATAAATGTTATTTAAAACAAAAAGTAATGAAGAGAAGATTAAAGTCTAAAACACTGGAGGAATATTATATCCCAGACAACTAAAGAGGCCAAGGAAAGAATAGTTAGTAGCAAGTGCAAGATTCTAGGTCACTTGGAAATCATTCTGTTCTGTTCTGTTAAGGTTAAAAGAAAGATTCAAGTTTAATGATGAGAATGCTATTTTCAGGTGCTATTGTGTGACCTGTGACTCATAGCAACCCTCTGTACAGCAGATCTGAACCCTGTCCTGTCCTAAGCCAGTCCCACTAATTCTGACACTCCAACACCCATAGTCCCAGTTAATGTTTCAATTCATCTCATGTGGAGTCCCCCTCTCCTGCTCTGCATGTGTCCCTCCTGGCCACATGTCCAAAGTATGTGAGACAGAGCTTCAAAATCCTAGCCTCCAAGGAAAAACTTGGTTTCACCCTCTCCAAGACAGACCAATTTGTTTTCTTGGCAGTTCATGCTACCATTGTGTGTGTGTGTGTACAGTCAAATCATATCTGACTGGTACAGGAAGAGATTGTTCCTCCTTTTTCAGCAGAGAATCTGGTGGATTTGAACCATGCACCTCTGGGATTGCAGTGCAGCTTCTTGTCACTAGGCCACCAGAGCTCGCCAGTCCATGCTACCTTCAAGACTCTTCAGCACCACAACTCAAAAACAAAAAGGCATCAATTTTTCTTCTACTATCCTTAGTCTCAGTCACTTTTGGTTGCTGTGAGGCTGAACACTGTGACACTGATGTGTCAAATGCATTAATGGTTGGCTACCCAGTGTGGACAGAGGGTGGGGTGGAGATCCCTGATTAAAATAAGCTTGGAAGGAGGAGTGGCGTCCACTTCCATAATAGCTTGCCTCCGGAAACCCTATGAACCTGGAGAGAGGATGAAAGGCACCCAAGCATAGAGGACTCTCCTTCACAGGGTCACTATGAGTCGCCTGCGACTCGAAGGCAATTAACAACAACAACAACATCCTTAATCTTTGTCTATCTCTCTGATACATAGCAAGTAATTGTGAAGACCATGGCTTGGATTAAGAGCACCTTTGTCTCTAGATTAATTTTTTTTTTTTCAATACAATGGAGAGGTCTCTGAGAGCAAATTTCCCCAGGGAAATTCATCTTTTGATTTCCTGGTTCCTAGTGCTGAGATTGTTGATTGTGGAGCTAAGCAAGCTGTAACTTGTTAAGTCCAGTCAAAAGGGGCCAAAGAGAAGAATGAAGATTTCAAAACTCAAATGCTGACAGCCTTGTCTGCTGCTTATAAGAAGAGTAAACGACCTTGCCTCTCTGTCTGAGCTAGCAGGTGGATTGTAAATCAGAGTGGAATGCCCTCCTTAGACCCTGTTATAAAAATTGTCCCCAGTAAGTTCACAGTGTGACTTCCCCATTCTGCATCTCCAGAATAAGGAACTCACCCTGGAGATTCCCTCACCTTTAATAAAGCTGCATTAAGCTTTCTCTCATTTTCTCTGTTTTCTTCCTTAAGTCCACTAACTTAATAAATAGTGCCAAAACCTGGGAGATGAGTTAAGGTGCTGCAACCCTGTCTTAAGGCGAGTGCTGGAACCCCTTACTCTCTCCTGAGCCAGCCTGTGCAGTGTCGAGATGCTTGAACAGTAAAGTAAAATTCTGCTGCTCTCCCTCTACCCTGCTCTGTGTGTGCAGCTGCTGACCAGATTTCTGCCCCTTTTTGTCTTTCTGATCTCTGTGTTCTTCCTCTCCTTTTCCTAGAGGCTCCTAAAGCTAGACTCAATTGATTTCCAGGTGTATTAAGCTCTTATTTCTCCATTTCAAAGCTTTTTAGCTTTCCAGTCAGACTTTGTGGACTCCCATGGGAACCCAGATCTGTTCCACTGAACTTCCATCTGCACATATCCACAAAGTGCAGCTCTGCATTGCAAGGCCAATCAGAATGTTCAGGTATTTCTTCCAGGCCATGATGGCTCTGAGGACAACCAAGCTGTCTATAGCCTCTCTACAATTGTAAGAGCTCCTGAGACTCCCAGTTTCCAGAGTATGCTCTGAAACTCGGGTTGCCTTCCCCACAGACCTGAGAATCATGGGTAGTCGATGTCTAGCTCTCAAGACCTCTCACTCTTGAGTTTAGTTGAAGAACTCTGCCTCAAGAAACTGATATTTTTTTCTGTACCTGAGCAGCCACAATACAAACTAAGTAACATTCTCAATGGCCTAAGAATAAAACCTTTAGTTCAGCATCTAGACACTT
Source organism: Elephantulus edwardii (assembly GCF_000299155.1). Taxonomy (NCBI): domain Eukaryota; kingdom Metazoa; phylum Chordata; class Mammalia; order Macroscelidea; family Macroscelididae; genus Elephantulus; species Elephantulus edwardii. The sequence continues at coordinate 42,678 of NW_006400004.1, forward strand.
TCTGCCAGTGGACTTAAAGAAATCCTCTTTTGTTTCGCTCCCATACCTCTCTCTGTCCCAACCTTCCCCTCCCCCTCCCCAGCATCTCCTCCAAAGACAGCTCAAGTCTGTGCCAAAGCTGTATCTCCTTGTCCGAAACCCTGCCCTCCCTTTTCATCCTGACTATTCCAGACTCAGACATTCTTATCTCACCTCTTGCATCATCTGTTACTGGGATTATAGGTTGCCACCAAGCCAAGCCTCTTTGTTCTCCAGTTGCCCAGCCCTCTTCTATCCCAACCAAGCCAGACTCAGGCATTCCTATTTCACTCCTTCTACCAAGTCCCTCCTATGTCTTCTTCAAATGTTACAAACATTAAAAGTCACTTTCAAAACCTACATCTTTCTGTGTCTCTAAACTGCTGTAAACTCACTCACTTTTAATCCCATGAAAAACCCCTTATAGCTTCTGTTTTCCTAACTCAGTCATATGCAAATGTCCCCTCACCAATTCTCCCTTAGACTCAGTCCCTCCATCTTTCCTCTCCTTTCTCCCCAGTCCCTTCAGAAAAGTTTCCTGCAATCACTCTCTTCTTCCTTTTCCAACCCTAACCCACAATTAAAAACATCACCCACCTCTTCTGATCACCTCAGCTGCCCCAAACAAAAGCATACAAGTAAATTCATCAAACCTCTCTGCTCCTGCTTTCCCCATTTATGTGTCAGCTCAGGCAAGTCCCTTCCCCATCCCGCTAGGGAAAACTTCCCAGAGCAGAGAAAAATGTCAAAGTGAATAGCAAGTTCTCACTGCTGCACACAGCATACAGAAAAAAGCTAAAAATTACCTCCAAACACCCCACTCACTCCAAACACCCTATTCAAGACCTGGCCAATCTTTAAAGTTCCAATGACTGAAAGGAATGGACAGAAAAACTCATGCCTGACAGGAAGTGACTCTGTAAATATACTGCCTTACAACAATTGTTACAGGTCACAAAACACCTGCGCCTTACTTCTGGGTACTTACTTCAAATGTGGCAAAGAAGGCCATTGGAGTTACCAACTACACTAACCCTCACCCTCCAAACCAGAGCCCAATAACACAGCCTTGTCCTTACTGTGGAACACTGGGAAATTAGAATACTGGCTCCTCTTCAAGGTCAAGTTCCTGAGGGAATAGTCACATCAGCAGACCCAGTTCCCACCCTGGCTGATCTCTTAGGCCTGGCTACTGAACACAGATGATGCCCTGGTTCAACAACCTTCCTCAGCACTCCTGCTGAGCTACCAAGGTAACCCTTCAGGTACCAGGTAAACCAGTTTCCTTTCTGGTTTTCATGAGAGCTATGTGTTCAGGACTCCCTTCTTTCTCAAATTCTGTTTTCCCTACCCAGATCTCAGTAATAGGGATTGATAGCCTTTCCTCTAAGCCTCTTACCACTCACCAGGCATTGTCAACCCTATAATATAGTATCTTTCCACACCATCTGTTGTAACCGGTCACTACCAACCTGTTTTGTTACTCTAAAAAGCTCCTCCTCTGCTAGACTGCAATTCCCTGTCTCTGCACAACTGTGCAGAAGTTTAAAACTCATCATTACTTGCCTACTTTCCAATAAACTTCTTGTCCCTAAATAAATAAATGAATAATCTTTTGTTGTGCAGTCCCTCCCACAAAATTTCACAAACTCGCACTGCTCAACTTCTTAACTTCTTAACTTCTTAGCCTTCAAAGGATACAGAGCATTGCCTTCCAAGGCCCAGCTGTCTCTCTTCACAGTCACATATATCAGCTTTCAACTAACTCCCAGCACTAAAAGTCTAACAGTCACTCAGCGCATAGCCATTGAAAGCCTCAAGCCTCCTCAGACTGCTCATCAAATCTTCTCCTTTCTCAGCTTTATTAGTTTCCTCAGGCACTGAATCCCCAATTTTTCTTTACTTGCAAAGCCTCTTTATGATACAGTAAAGGCCACTCCACAAAGTCCCTTAAATTCACTCCAAATAGTGAAAAAGCCTTTCTCAAGCTCCAATACTTCTTTCTACAGTTCCCACTCCGTTACCAAATTCCTCTAAACCTTTCCCCTTATTCACTGATGAAAATGAAGTATTGCTGTCAGTGTTTTAGCTCAACCTACTGGACCCACCTTCACCCCCATTGCATACCTATCTGAACAGCTTGGCATTATCACACAGGGGTGGCAACCTTGCTTAAGAGCTCTAGCATCTGCAGCTTTTCTCACTAAAGAAGTGCTTACACTCACCTTAAAAAGTCCCCTACAAGTCTTCTCAAGCCACAGATTTCAAGATCTACTTTCACATAGTTTTCTATCTTTATGTCCTCCTAAGCAGATATAGAGACTCTACCTACTTTTCTTCAATAATCCTAATATTTGCCTCTCTTTCCATCACCATCCCTTAATCCAGCCATCCTATTAGATCTTCACTTCCCTCTCTATCTGACCAACCCATCCCAAATCCAGACCATATTATGTTTATAAACTCTTACTTCAGGCACTTAGGTTGTTTCCAACTCCATGCTATTGTGAACAAAGCTGCAATAAACATGGGTGTGCATATATCTGCTTGGGTGGCAATTATGGTTTCCTTAGGGTATATTCCCAGTAGTGGAATTGCTGG
>NW_006400004.1:46244-53307 GCF_000299155.1 Elephantulus edwardii
TTTTTTTAAAACCACAAAACAAAAAAACAAAAACAAAAATACCCTTACTTTGGAAAGTTATCTTCAAGTAGCCTAAGCTGTAAAAACAAGGTGTAAAAACTTTATAACTTCCCAAAAGCACAACCTCATCAAAAAAACCCTATGTCTAACTAGATACCTTACTGTCAACATTTACACAGATTCTAAATATGCTTTTGCAATTGCTCATTGTCATGCTGCTATCTGACATGAGCTGATCCAGGCTTTGTAACAACAAAAGGTGATTATATAAAGTAAGCTAATCACTCTCCTGATAAAAGCCCTTCAATTGCCCAAGCAGGTCACTATAATGCACTGCAAAGGGCATCAGTCAGCTTCTTCCCTTATCACTTGGGGGAACAACAAAGCAAACCATATAGCAAAAACTTTAGCCTTGCAGCAACAACAACATCCTGGCCACACACTACACACATTAACTCCAATGCCACATGCCTGGACAACATTAACAAGTTAATTTCACACATATGTCAACCACAAACAATATGTAAGTATCTCCTATGTATAGTAAACACCTTATCTGAATAATTTGAAGCCTTCCCCACCTGGGCAAGAAAAAGCAGATAAAGTCACTGAAGACTTACTCCAGCATGTTATCCTCAGGTTTAGTTTCCCTACTTCTATACAATCATACAATAGTTCTAGCTTCATCTCCAAAGTTATCCAGCAGTTATCATCTAGGTTAAGTATCTGCTAGAAGCTATACATACTATAATACCCCCAGTCTTCAGGCAAAATAAAATACATAAATAGACTCATTAAGTCCTATCTTACTAAATTGACTGTCAAGTTACCCAAGTCTTAAGTTAACTTACTTCCTATTGCCTTAGCCCTTATCTTAACAACACTCTGCTCACCGTCCTTTCTAAACCCTTTCCAACTGATGTACAGCCAACTGCTTCTGCTGAACCATAACTTACCAGAAACCTTCTTTTAGCATCATACCTTAACTCTTCCTCCTTAAACAATTACTCTAAAAACAGACCACTGCAAACCCAGACCCTCATCTATAAGTCTAGACCAAACCACTAAAGTCACTTCAAAAAACACCATTCTCATCAAATAATGTGCACTCAATCCTCTCCAACCACACTAAAACAAACCTTATACAGTCATCCTGACCACCCACACAGCTATTAAGCTCACAAGTAAACTCCATTAACACCACCTTTCTCAAGTCAAATATGCTCCTCTCACTAAGCAAATTTCCTACATCTCTTAAATGGTTAAGTCCTAATACTCACTTCACTCAGCACTCAAGCCCAAGAAAACTTCCACACAGTAGTCTTTTCCAACCATATGCCTCATTACCTCAGCAAATTGCTCTCAACAAAAATACCAAACAACATTCACCATTTCAATTCATGCAGAATCCATAATATTTATAATACCAAAGTTTTCTATTAAACAAACAAACAAACAAACAAAACCCTTCTATCTCTGTATCTCAAACCCCTGGAATGCCCAATTGCAAGCTAGAGGTAAAGAAACACTATATCCTACTAAATAAAGTTCCTTGTCCTCTGTCATAATGCACAAAAGTAAAGAATATGCTTTAGGTCCCAACACCCAAGTACAAGTCTCCAGTGACATTCTCCAAGCTAAACAGACAATAATAAAACAAGTCTCTGAAGAGCCACAAACTATGCAGGCCCCAATGTGGGTCCAAATTATCCAAAGCACTTTACTATTCTTTACCAAAGTCAAATGGTAACCAATGTTTCTCATTGTTTCCTGTGTGCCTCTTTACAACCACTTTTGCTAGCAGCAATACCAATCAATTTCTCTAGACCACACTCCACCAAAACACCTCAAGCCATTCTATCAGCCCAAACTAAGTGTTCCACCATTCAAGGACACATTCCCTTCTAAAAACCAGAGCCTGATATGCAGACTAAGGCCTCTTGTATCTAGCACCCTCTGAAATAGAACATGAGAACTGTATACACAAGATTAGCATAAACAAGCACACTGTGGCTGAACCAGGACAACATTTTTAGCATAATAAAACTCTATACAGAATTCAATACAAGCCTTCTCCAAAATTATCTCAAAACCCCCATTTCTAGCTTAAATTTTTCCTTCTATAAGACCAATAGAAATCATAAGCATAATATTATTAATGACTCCATGTCTAAGTTCTTACTTCACAGGATCAAGAAGATAACCAACTTAATTTTCCCCTGCCCACTAAGCCCAAACTGACTCACTCCAGCCTCTGAACCCCAAAATCTTTGCCCCTGTTCAGCAGGAAGTAACCAAAAGAAAGATATGTTCCCCTGTTTTATCACTAAAGAGGTTGAGATGTTAAGTCTGAGCAAAGGGGGCCAAAGAGAAGAATGAAGAATTCAGAACTAAATGCTGACAGCCTTTCCTGCTGCTGATAAGAGCAAACAGCCTTGCCTGTCTGGCTGAGTTAGTAGGTGGATTGTAAATCAGAGTGGAATGTCCCTCCCTAAAGACCCTGTTATAAACATCATCCCCAATAAATTCACAGTATGACTTCTCCATTCTGCATCTCCAGAATGAGGAATTCACCTGGGAGCTCCCCCACTTTTAATAAAGCTGCATTAAACTTTCATTCTCTCTGATTCTTCCTTAAGTCCACTAACTTAAGATAACTGTTAACAATATCAATCTCTTCTCCATCAATCATGGTGCTTCCAATTGCCCCAGTGTTGAGAATCTATGTCTTCTTGATGTTGAGCTTCAATTCATATTGAAGACTACAGTCCTTGACCTTCTACAACAAGTGCTTCAGGTCTTCCTCAGTTTCAGCAAGCAAGATAGTGTCATCTGCACAATGTAGGTTGTTGATAAGTCGTCCTTCAATCCCAATGCCACATTCCTACTCATGGAGCCCAGACTCCTGGATGATCTTTTCTGCATATATATTGAAAAGGTATGGAGACAAGATTCATACCTGAAACACTCCTTTCCTGATTTTGAACCACACAGTATTTCCCTGCTCTGTTGTTAGGACTGCATCTTGGTCCAAGGATAGGTTTTACATAGGCACAATCAAATGTTCTGGGATTCTCATTCTTCTCAGAGTCAGCCACAAGTTGGTCGTGATCCACACAGTAAAATGCCTTTGCATAGTCAATGAAAAACAGATATGATTGGATGAGTTTTTGTTGTTTTTTGCCAAATGGGCTGAACGTTGTTAACAAATACTCTTGATAATGAAAAGGATATTGAAACGGAAGTGATAATTGTAAAGAAAAGAACATCTGTATATGGCTTTATAACATGAGGTAAACTATTATAATTGAAATGAAAACATTTTTGCAGTTTTCACAGAGTAATAAAAAGATAATAAGTACATACGAAATACTATGTTTTTCTAATGAATTTATTTTAAATAATATAAATTTAGATATTAGCTCTGTTTATGGACAATATATGCTTGTAATGAAATTTATTTTATGCTATCTTGTGAATTTACTTTGAGATTTTTATTTTCTTTTTCTTCATTAATGTAAAAAAGATAATCGTTGCGTAAATTCCAAAGCCTTTTTCCTGTTTTTTTAGAAATACTATGTATCATAGTTACATAAAAAAATTGCTAAGTAACCAGACATAATGACTGACAATCCTATGTAGTGCATGACAGTATTTTTTATCACCCAGACACTTAATTGTGCTCATGAGAAGCCTATATCCAGACCAAGAAATTGTTATTTGAACAAAGCAATGGAGTACTGCATGGTTTAAAATCAAGGAATGTATTTCAGCAGGGAAGAATGCTTTCTCCATATCTATTCAATCTATATGCTGAGTAAATCATTTGAGAAGTTAGTTTTTATAAAGAAGCATAAAAAAACCCCAAAATAGAAGCATAGAAGACTCAGCAACAACCTGCATATTGCAAATGACAAACCTTGCTCATTGAATGTGAAGAGGACCTAAAGCGTTTGATACAGATTAGGGGTTACAGCTTTTAATATGGATTACATTACAACATCAAGAAAACAAATATTCTCATTACTGAACCAATAGACAACATCATAATAGATGGAGACAGCATAGAAGTTGCCCACTATTTCTTCTTACTTACTTACAATCAATAGCTTGATACTAACAAAAAATAAACAATATGACATTGGGAAAATCTACTGCCAGGTATCTCCTCAAGGTGTTAAGAGCAATGTTGTCAATTTAAAGACTAAGTTGTATACTTGATTCAAGCCATAGTGTTTTATATTACTTGATATGAAAATTGGACAATTAAAAAAATGACAAACATCAATGCTTTCGGGCTTTTGTGTTAGAAAATAGTACGTAAAATCCCATGGATGGACAAGAAAGCAAATTTCTCTAGACAAAGTACAACCAAGGGAATCTTTGGAGGCAAGGATGGTGAAACTTTGTTTCTCATATTTTAGATATGTTGTTAGAAAGAGTCAGTCCTTGAGAAAAAAAAGCACTCTTCAAAAATTGGATAGTCAGAAAAAGAAGTGAAAATCCTCAGTAAGATGGATTGGCATAGTAATTGTAACAATACCTTCTAGTATATTAAAGATAATGAAGATGGCACAGATTAGGATACAGTTAAATTTCATTGTACATAGGTGGCTAGAAGTCATAGTCAACTTGATTACACCTAAAACAACAACAATTTGTGAGTAAAGACATAAATTTTAACATAGTTTATTCTGAAGTATTGGCCTTACCTTAACAATGTTATTGTTGTTGTTGTTACTGTTAGGTACTGTCAAGTCAAAGAGGACCCATAGTTACCCTATGAACAATAGATCTAAACTCTGTCCTGTCCTGTGTCATCCTCATACTTCCTGACACATTTGAGACCATTGCAGCAGTAACCATGTCAGTCCATCTGACTGAGGGTCTTTCTTTCCCTTATTATCCTTCTGTCTTTCCAAGCTTGATGTCCCCCTGCAAAGAATAGCCTCCTCTAGTAACGAAGTATGTGAGGTAAAGCTTTCACATCTTTGCACTCTGGCTGCACTTTCTCCTAGACATATCTGTTTGTTCTTTCATCAGTTCATGATATGTTCAGTACTTTTCTCCAATACTACAGCTCAAAGACATTAATAATTCTTCTATCATCCTTATACACTCACTGTCAAGCACCCAGATGTGTAGCAAGTGATCAAAAATACTATACCTGAAATCAGATGCACCCTAGTCCTCAAAATGGCATAATTAATCTTCAATAACACAGTCTTTCTCCAAGGAGTAACCTGTCCTAGCAAAATGCCCCAAGTATGTAAGAAGAAGCCAGCCATCATCTTTGCTTCCAAGAAGTACTCTGGCTACAAGACATCTGTTTGTTCTTTTGAAAGCCCATAGGTTATTCAGTATTCTTCTCCAACATCACTATTCAAAAGCATCGATTCTTCTCTTATCTTTCTTGGTCATTGTCCAACTCCCAGGTGCATAGCAAATTATTGAAAAGGCCATGGCCTGAATCAGGCATACCTAAGTCCTCAAACTAACATCATTTATTCCCAATAATTTGGAGTGATCCTTGACTATAAACTTTCCTAGTGCAATACATCTCCTGATCTCCTGACTGCTGGTTCCAAGTGTCATGCATAGGGCATTGAGTAAAGTATTGAGAAGGGTTTTGCTTGATGAGAAAGGTAAGCAAAGTCTGGGAATAAATCCTTTTCTTATCTTAGAAGTTTTGAATGCAAGATCCAAAAGGTTGGTACTATTTCCAAATAACTCTATTTTAAAATTGTATTGTTGTTAGGTGCCATCGAGTCAGTCGTAGATGACTCATAATGACCCTATGAACAAAAGACCTGAGCACTGTTCAAAGCGTTTCCAGAGGCAAGCCATTTCAGAAGTGGATGCCACTCCTGCTTTCAAACTTGTTTTCATTGGGAATCTCCACCAAACACTGTCCACCATCGGCAACTATTATCATATTTGGTACATCAGTATCACAGTGGTTAGCATCACAGCAACCATGAATTACTTCTGCACAGCAATTCACAGACCAGTGCTATACCACCTAGAAGAATGTTTAACAAAAGTACAATTTGAACAAGGCCTGAGGGCGTAGATTAAAAATCACCCACCTTGGGCTTGGTTCCAAGGTTGTTTTAATGGAGGAGCTCCACAATACACTGTCCACCATGGGTAACCATTATCACATTTGACACATCAGTGTCACTGTGTTCAGCTTCACAGAAACCAAGAGTTACTTCTGTACAGCAAGTGGACAGACCAGTGCTATACCACTTAGAAGAATATTTGACCAAAAACAATTAAAACCAGGCCTGATGGCTACAGGCCTGAGGGCCCAAATGTATTTTTAAATAGGAGGCTGAATAAAATCAACTCGAACCCAATAATAAGTCAACATTCCACCTTAATCCCCACCAGAACCAGAAAACAAAGCTTTGTAGAATCTGGCCACTCCAGACAACTTCCAACTTGGATTTAACAGAACTGAAGTTATTGAGGACCTCAATCAGCTCAAACTCATAATTTCTAGCATCCAATTAAAGCAATAAATGTATTTAAAAGAACAACCAAATGGAAAATTAGACAGACTCATTCAAGCACCAAATAATTGTTTGAGTTTTTACAGCTAATAACAAAAAAAAAGCCCAAACAAGACTGATCATGCTCAGCCAAACTGAATAAAAAATACTAAAATGTCAAATAAAAATGTAAGACAAGCCAACGTGATACACAGATAGTGAAAATGTTGTAAATTGTTCAATATCACAATTTCAACAATAATGCAACAATTGTACAATTACTTTACAGAGTAGAAGAGAAAGAATGCTTGAAAATGTAACAATTTTTATCTTTCAGGAAGTCCAGGGGAAACAACAGATTTAGATAAGACATTCTAATGTAAAATATCTGCTTTCTTGAAAATTGCTTGTAATAATGCCTTTCCTGTGTCCAATTCAGGAATTCCTTATAAGTTTTATATCTATCCAGCATATTCTAATCTTGGTGCAAAAGCTTGATTTCCTTCTGTTGTTGTTGTTGTTGTTATGTGCCGTCGAGTTGCCTGCGACTCATAGCGACCCTATGT
>NW_006400004.1:60727-70772 GCF_000299155.1 Elephantulus edwardii
CAGAGTCAGCCACAGTTGGTTATGATCCACACAGTCAAATGCCTTTGCATAATCAATGAAGCACAGATAGACATTCTTCTGGTATTCTCTGCTTTCAGGTAAGATCCATCTGACATCAGCTACAATATCCCTAGTACCATGACCCCTTCTAAACCCAGCCTGGACTTCTGGCAGCTCTCTGCTGATGTGTGATACACTTCTTAGACTAGTATTTGGTTAATATGGAGTCTTTAACAATCTGCTCAGATAAGTCTGTTTCCTGGGCTTTGGTTTTAAAAAATAATAATGAAGAGTTAAAGAATTGTATGTATAATAAGAGAGTAAGTCTGAAGTGATGGGAAATTGAGATTCTGGAGTGAAGATCTAATAATACAGTTTCTTCTCTAAACCTAATTTGAAGTTTACCTAGAAAAGCACATCTGATACAATTGAAAGCCAACATGTACACAACAATGTCCAAGTGATTAGATGTTGAAAATGGATAGGAGAATAGTGGTATAGTTAGAAAAGCACTGGAAGTGATGAAATCTGTGTAATAGTAATTTAAAGGCATTGATAGAATGAAGATTTCATAAAGGTTCTTTAATATTGATGAAATTTAATAAAACAAAATGTACATGGATAGTCATATGAAATACAATGTGAATGCAGGTGTGTGTGAAATACGATGGACATGAATGAAACACTATGTGCATGAATTTTATATGCAAACCTGTATTAATCACCAATATGATTCACCTTGACTAATAGTTACTCAATGTACAATAGCTCTGAACCCTGCCCTGTCCTGGTTGAGTTTCTCTGACTCTGACACACCTAACCCATTGCCTCAGTTACTGTGTCAATATACCTCATCTGAGATTTTCTTCTCTTACGCTGTCCTTCCACTCTTCCAAGCGTGATGTCCTTCTCCAAAGACTGGTACCTCCTGGCCATGTGCCCAAAGTACATGGGATGGAGCTTCAAAATCCTTGCTTAAAAGGAGAAACTTGGTTTCACCTTATCCAAGACAAATCTATTTATTCTCCCCATGATCCATGGTATGTTCGAGACTCTTTCTCCAGCAACTAAAAGGCATCAGTTCTTCTTCTGTCTCCTTAATTATTGTCCAACTCTCTGATGCGTAAGAAGTAATTGCAAAGAGCATGGCCTAGATCAGGCACATCTTTGTCCTTAGATTGAAATTATTGCTCTCTCTGGAGAGGTCTGTGAGAACAGACATCCCCTATACAATTTGTCTTTTGACAATCCAATTCATCTTTTGATTTCCTGACTGTTGGTTTCAAGACTATTGATTGTAGAGCCAAGTAAGCTGAAATTATTAACAACCCTCAGTGGTGAGACTCTTTTTTTCCTTGATGGTGAGCTTCAAGTCATACTAAAGACTACATTCCTTGACCTTTTCCAGTAAACACTGCAGGTCCTCCTCAGTTTGGGGAAGCAAGGCTATATCATCTTCATAACACAGGTTGTTGATAAGTCTTCCCACAATCTTGATGCCACACTCCTCCTCGTAAGGTCCAGCCTCCCAAATGATCTGTTCTGCATACAGATTGAAAAGGTATGGAGACAGGACACATCCCTGACTCATTCCCATCTTAATTTTAAAACATACAGTGTTCCTTGCTCTACTCTGATGACTGCCTCCTGGTCCAGAAACAGATTTCACACAAACACAATGAAGTGTTTGAAGATATCATCAAATGACTTAAGATTTAAAGCTTTATTGTAGCATTTTTGTTGTTTTCTTATTTAATATTTGATTATTGTAAATTTAAATTCCTATGATGTCCCTCTGTATTCAGGGCATATGTAATAGTACTCAGACTTGGAAAAAATATCTTACAACCAGAAATGGTATGCTACCCTAAATCTTGTATCTGGGATACCTTGAAGAGGTTGAAGATATCCAGGCCCTGAACTGATCTCCATAGGAGCCAGGTTGTGGGTGCCTTTCCATCTCAGTGTTTGTGTAAAACCTGGTATCCTCAAATGAAAAGTAAAATTTTACATGTGGAAAACAGAGAAATGGATATGTTGTTACATGATATTAAAAAAAATCTCATTATGAATGCTACCTCTGACTGTGACTATAAGACTGTGAAGTAATGTAGCTTAACATAGGTATTATAACTCTTTGAATTTTAGGTATTTAATTTGTAAATGGCCTTTCTCCATATATATCCATTCTATATCCTGAGACAGTAATTAAAGAAGCTGAAATTGAACAAGCGAATGCAGGATTAGGATTGTAGAGAGACTCAATAACTCATATTATGTAACTGAGACAACCTTGCTTGCAAAAAGTGAAAATTACATAAAACACTTATTATACAAGATTAGAGACTACAGCCTTCAATATGGATTACATCTCAATTGTCAAGAAAATAAAATTCCTCACTACTAGAACAAACGTTAACATTTTGATGGAGAAAAGATCAAAGTTGTAAATTATTTCATTGTACTTGTGTCCAGCATCAATACTCATTGTAGAAACAGTCCAGAAATCAAGACATGTTACATTTAACAAAGTGCTGCCAAGGATCTTTTTGAAGAACTAAAGGATAAGGATGCCAATTTAAACATCTGACCCAAAGAAAGGTATTTTTGATATATTGGTTTGCATACAAAATTAGCATACATTGTGTTTTACATTTTCTATCATAGATGTTCTGTCTCATACAATCGTTCCCATGCATTGTGTTTTAGAAAATTAATCACTTTGCCCACCATCACCCCATCTTTTCATGTCCTCACTGGATCTTTTCCATTTCCTTTACCCTCTCCTTCTACCCACCTAAATGTGCAACCTTGTGAAAGTTAAGTAATGATTAAAAGGGCCAAAAAAGACCTGATAGTTTTGAATGCTCATCTAAACAAAGCAACAATCTACAAATAAGTAGGTGTTATATAGCCTCCAAACTTCCTTCAAATTTCTAATGCACATTGGTAAGATTAAAGCTATTTTCTTGAAATAAAATACAGTTGTCTAACCTCTTGGACTGAAGGACTGGACATCTCTTCTTTATGGCTTTCTGACTGAATAGGGCACACTCCAGAAAGTTCAATTCAGCACTTGTGTTCATAGCTTCGTAATGATTAAGAATGAACACTTTAAATGATAAAATTGAAATGCTCAGATCTTGCTAACATGTGATTACAAACTACAATATCCTTTCTTTACTCAAACTATAGTGTCAAGATGACCCAGAACTCAACCAACTTAAATCTCAGGTAGTAACTCCATAAAGAACTTCCAACTTATTTCCAGCAGCCCAAAATACAGATATCACTGTGTCTGTAGCCAACTGTGATTTCCTGATATGTAATTTTGACTCAGAAAGGGATATAAAATAATTTACAGAGAGTTAATATGAGAAAAAGTATGTTCATAGAAAGCATATTTATTTTCTCTAACAGTCTTTAATAGTACATACTAATATGTTCTTTTTTGTCCTTTATGCTTGAAATATATTATCACATCATTATACAAGAACAGTTTGAAATTTTTGTGGGTTTTTTTTGAAGTCTGATTCCTGGGGCAAATTAATTCAACATTTTTTTTTCTCTGTTTGCCAAGCAATTGGCAGTGGTACTGTAAATTTTTAAAAATTGTCACAATTTTTAATGTGAGGACTTTTATTATTCTAAAATATGTGTGAAATTTAGTCACTATTTTATAAATATACTCTTCTGTGCACTTACAATTAGGTGCACACTATATCTACTGCCTCTGACCATTCTTTACAAAAATACTTTGGAGCACTAAAACAAAAAGTTGCCTTAAGAGCAATTTCAATTCATAGTGACTCATGCATGTCACCACCTGGGACATGCAGATTACACAAACTTGCTTACTAAGAGTAAGGAGGACTTCAGGACTTGAAGGACTTGCTGCAGATCAAAAGCTATAGTCTTCAATATGGATTACATCTCAACAGCAAGCAAACAATAATCTCCTTTCAGCCACTAAGCAACATTATGATATATGGAAAAAAGAGTAAAATTGTCAACAATTTCTTCTTGTTGAATCCACAATAAATAACTTTGGTACCAGCAGTCAAAAAAATTAAAAGATGAGTTAAAGTGGGAAAATCTATTCTCAGGGTCCTCTCCAGAGTACTAATAAATAATGATGTCAATATAAAGACTAAGATGCCATGGTCTTCTCAGTCACTTGCACTAGGTCAATTGACAGCATCATGATAGATGGTGAAGAGATTGAGATTGTTAACAGTTTTAGTTTGCTTGTCTACACAATCACCACTTTTGGTACCAGCAGCCAGGAAGTTAAAATACAAATTTCATTGGAAAGGTCTCCTATCAGAGACCTCTCCAAAATACTAAAGAACAACGATGTCAATCTGGAGACTATGGTGCACCTCATACATACCATGGTATTTGCAATCTCTTGCTATGCATCAGAAAGCTGGACAGTGACTGGAGATGATAAAATGAGAATTGATACCTTTGAGCTGTGATGCTGGAGAAGAGTATTAAATATATCATGGACTGCTAAGAGAACAAACAGGTTCATCCTAGAGAGGGTGAGACCAGGCTGCTCCTTGGAGGCAAGGATTCTGAAGCTTTGTCTAGCATACTTTGGACATGTTGCAAGGTCCTTAGAAAGGGATGTCATGCTTGGGAGGGTGGAGGAACAGCACAAGAGAGGAAGACCATCCATGAGATGGATTAATTCAATGACTGGGATAATGGGGGTAGGTGTGTCAGGGTAAATAAGATTGGCATAGGATAGAGCAGGGTTTAGGGCTGTTGTACATAGGGTTGCTATGAGTTGCAGGTGACTTGACAGCACATGACAACATTTGAAAGTTGGATGATGACCAGGTGATAGAAGAATAATTGATACCTTTGAGTTGTGGTATTGGAAAAGAGTAGTGATTATCCCATGAACTTCCAAGAGAAAAAAACAGGTCTTTCTTGGGTAAGTGACACTAGTGTGCTCCTTGGAGGAAAGGATGGTGAAACTCCATCTCACATACTTTGAATATGTTGTCAGGAAGGAGCAGTCCTTGGAGAAGGACATCATGCTTTGAAAGGTGGAGAGTCAACATAAGAGAGAAAGACTCACAACAAGATGGATTGACTGTAATAATAAGCTCAAGTGTTTAGAAGATGGTGAGGATGGCACAGGATAAAGCAAAGTTCAGATTTACTGTTTGTATAGGGTCACTACGTGTCACAGTCAACTCAAGGTACACGTCAACATCAACAACATGTGTAGGGTAGAATTGTTCTTTGTCAGCTTTTTAAATTACTATTTTTTTTGAAAGTAGATAATCAGTTTTTTTATTTCTCAAGTGCCTCTGGATGGACTTGAACATCCAACCGTTTGGTTAGCAGTAAGTGCAATGACCTACCCAGGAACTTGGAATGTCTACATCCCTCAGTTTGCCTTTTTCTGGGATCAAATCGAGAAAGTGGACTGTGTATGAGAATCAAAGCAGACAGTGGCTTGCAAATGTAGGTGGAATTAGAAAAAGAAAATTAACCTAAAGTTTTACATTTCTACTGTGCACAGAGTCACTTGAGGCAGATTTTACAAATCCAGATGCCCAGGTCACTTAACAAACCAATTAAATCACAAGTTCTGGCTCAACTATGTGTAGGTTTTAAAGGCCCCCTAGTGAACAATAATGTGCAGCCAATGCAGAGGAACACTTATCTGAAGTAATTAAGGAAACAAAAGGAACCTAGACAAAGTTATCTGCAATTAGGGGTCAGAGACAACCACTTTCTTTGAGATGGTCTATTTCTGTTAGTTTTTGTGTCAAAAATGCTGTTACAGTGTGTGCTATTCAAGAAACTGTCACTCATAGCAACAGTACGGACAACAAATCTGAATTTTGCCCTTGTGCTGGCAATCCACGGTATAGTCAGTGGTCTTCTTCAACATCATGACATAAAGGCATCAATTCTTTTATTTTTCTTATTCATTCTTCAGCTTTCAAATTCATGGCAAGTAATCTGAAAGACCATAGTTTGGATGCAGAGCACCTCAGATTTTAAGTAAATGCTTTTTAATGTCATGGAGAGGTCTCTGACAGGAGATTTTCCCCAATGTGATACAACTTCTGATCTATTGACTGTTGGTAGCAAGGGGGTGTTGACTGTGGATATAAGTAAGAAAAAAATCATTGACAGCTTGAATCTTCTCTCAGTCCAGTGGTGAAGATTTTTGTTTGCTTGATGTTGAAATGTAATCCGAGTTAGATAAAGTTTTTGACCTCGTATTTAAAAGGACATTTGGTCACTAGTCTGGGGCTACTTTCAGTCTGGGAAGATAAATGGAACAGTTGGATTCTACTAAGGTGTGTTTTCTGGTTTTTTGATTGAGACTTGGGTTGTGGCTGTTGCTAGAAACTGGGTGTGAGCAGATTAGATTTGCTTTTGGGTGGGCCTGGTTTTAATTGTTTTCAGACATACATTCTTCTAAGTAGTATAGCATTGGTCTGGCAATTTGCTGTACAAAGGTAGTTGGTGGTTACTCTGAGGGTGAACACTGTCACACTGAAGTGTCAAATGCAATAATGATTACCCATGATGGACAGTGTTTTGTGGAGCTCCCAAATTACAACAGGCTTGGAAGCAGGAGTGACAACCACTTAAAAAAATAGCTTGCCTCTGGAAATTCTATGAACTTAGAGAAAAGATGAAAGTTTTTCATTTTCAAGACTTTCATTCATAGCATTACTATGAGTTGTTCATGACTCAACAATACTTAACAACAACAACAACAATTTGGATCTACAATCAATACACTTGGTATAAGCAGCCAGGAAATCAGGAGATGTATTGCACTATGGAAGAGTTCAGAGAAATCTCCAAATTATTGAGGAGCAATGATGTTAGTTTGAGTACTAATGTGCACCTGATTCAGGCCATGATCCTTTTAATCATTTGCTATGCTACTGAGAGCTGTGTAATGAATAAGAATGACAGAAGAATTGATGCCTTGTAAGCAATTGTTTGAGAAAAGCACTGAATATCCCTCAGTCTTCCAAAAGAACAAACAAATATGTATTAGAGAAGGTTCAGCCAGAGTGCTATTTGGAGGCAAAGATGGCAAAATTTCATCTCATGTGCTTTAGGCATGTTGCTAGGAAAGGCTATTCCTTGGAGAAGGATAACATACTTGGAATGATGGAGAGATGATGTGACGAGAGGAAGACACTCCACCTGGAGGATAGACACAATGAATGAGGTTCAAGTGTGCCAGAGATTGTGAGAATTGCACAGTATAGGAAAGTATTCAGTTCTGTTGTTCATAGGATCCCTATGAGACTTACTAGCACTGAACAGTAATATGGCACAGGAGGAAACTGCCTGTCTTTCCCCTGTGGAGCAGTGGCTGAATTTCACTACATGCCTTTTAGTTGACAATGCAACATCTTTCAATTAGGTGAACAGAGCTCCCAGGACTGTATCTGGACAGGCTTTATTTCAACTACATATTTTTTGAAATATAGTTTTTTACCAATATACTAAAAAAAAAATAAAGAAAGAAAAAAATTGAAATAAACTAAGGATATTTGTCAGGTCTGAAATGACCTCATAAACCAAATTCACTGAAGCTAGCATATTGTCATCAAACCTAACAAATTTGACTTATATGAGTAACCTTGCAGTAAAAAATAGAACTACTTCATGGTAAGTAGTGCTTAATTTGTTGGGTTGCTAACCAAAAGGCTACATAGCTTGGCAGTTTAAATCCACTAGCAGCTCTATATGAAAGAGATGGATTATTTCTTGTGAGAAATGCACCTAACCCAGTCCTTGAAAATGGAAAATATAAAAGCAGTACAACAATTGGGAGTTCTGGTGGCCTAGTGCCAAGAAGCTGCACTTCCTAAAGTCATGAAGTTTGAGTCCAAAGGATAAGAAATATCCTCCCATGAGATTGTCACTGAAAACCTGCCAGAGAATTAGCTATGAGTTGGTCCACTTCAATGGTACACAACAATGGAATCAATGTGCAATTTAATCAAGATGCAACATAAATGGAGAAGAGGT
This sequence comes from Elephantulus edwardii, assembly GCF_000299155.1. Lineage (NCBI taxonomy): Eukaryota > Metazoa > Chordata > Mammalia > Macroscelidea > Macroscelididae > Elephantulus > Elephantulus edwardii. Next base: position 68,762 of record NW_006400004.1, read on the forward strand.
TGAATTTTTCAATGAACTCATTTTATTTCGATCCACAATCAGTACCCTTGGGAGAAATAATTACAAGACAAACAACTTATTTAGTTGGGAAATTCTGTTTTTGAGGAATTCTGTTGCTTACCATTCCATAGTGATAAAAATCAAGACTATGAGTTTAAAGATTAAGGACTGCTTGATGCAAGCCATATAGTCTTTTCAGTTGCTTCATTTGCAGTTGAAAGTTGGAAAATGAATAAAGATGACCAAAGAAAAATTGGTACTTTGGATTGTGGCACGGTAAAAGAATACTGAATAGATCTTGGAATGTCAAAACAACAAATCTCTGTTGGAGGTGTTATGGCTGCAGAGCTGCTCCCTCTCCATTTACCATAATTGGCACCAAAATGAACCACAGGAAGCAGAAGCTGTGGCTGTTTGTCTCTTCTAAGGGTGTGAAACTGTTCCACCTCCATTCCTCAAACTATCTGCCTCCCACAGTCTACTTCTTTATCTTGTGAACAACCCCAATTTCTTTGTAAGATAATATAACCCCCCACTCTAACTTTAAGTAGGGGCTAGTCTTTATTTTAATCAGCCTAGCAGTTTCTCCTCAATAAACACTCTTTTTTGGCCTGAACTGGGTTCTATCCATCCTCAGCAACCTTAAATTTCTGGTGTCGAAAACTGAGAAGGAACTTTCTCTCTCTCTCTCATCTCTCTCTCTCTCTCTCTCTCTCTCTATCTATCTATCTCTTTCTCTATCTCTATCTCTATCTCTATCTCTATCTCTATCTATCTCTATCTCTATCTCTATCTCTATCTCTATCTATCTCTATCTCTATCTCTATCTCCACCCCCACCTTGCAAGCCTAACTGGTAGAGGCTGGTGAGTGGCCTAACCCTTCCACAGCTTATGTAATGCTGGGCTGTATTCTGCGCTCATTCCATACTGTGATTCTCTTGAAACTCTCCGAAATTGGCTTCTGTCTTTCTTCTGTATAACCTGTCATTCTCTCCTGGTCAAAAGGCATCAGGGACATGCTGGACTACCCTAATTCTTTTCACTCCTTCACAGACTTTATCTACCTCCAGACTGTCCCTACATCATGAGCAGACCTTCTTCTCATGAGGACAAAAGGGAAATAAGGGACTCTTTCCACCTTAAGTCCCTCTCTCTCCAAAAGCTCCCACTAGTTACCTCCCTCCCCACTTATGGGAGTCAGCCAATTCCACCTTTCTCAGTACACTTCCACTAGAGTGTCTCCTCTGCTCCTGCTCCCTTGATACTCTCTTATTGCAAGAACATGATATAGCCACAATATCAGTTAGATAATAGGTCTTGATAGTCCCCAAATGGGACACTTGATTTCAACATTCTCAAAGACTTCAACCATTTCCAACGTAATAGTAAATAATCAGAAATCCCCTATATTCAGGCTTTCTTTGCTCTCCTCTCTCTGTCCTTCTCTCTGTCAAAACTGCTGTATTTACCAAATTATTTTAGTTCTTTCTAAGCCTTCTCCTCTTCCTGATCAAAACTCCCTCATCTTTGGTCCCTCTGAGCTTTCAGCTCCCCCTTTCACTCCTGCTTCCCCACCTCTTCCATACGCAAATGTTTGCTCACCACAGGAGGACCCCTCCAGGTCTACCGTGGACTCAGAGCCCCCTTCCCTTTCTTTCCAGCCTGGTCTTTCATACTTATTCAGGTTGACTCCACAAACCCAGGCACAGCCAGAAACTTTTTCACTATCTTTTTTTTCTCTCTCTCACTCTACCCATTCTGTTCAGCCGTTTAGTTCCTCATACCTAATTTCTTAGTTAAAAAATCTTTAGAAAAAAATCTTCTGCTACTAAAATACTATAAATAATCGCAGATTATCCGAGAGGCTGGGCTCTATGAGGAGACACTTGGCATTAGGATTGGTGGAAGATCTATCAACAATCTGCGTTATGCAGATGACATAACCTTGCTCACTGAAACTGAGGAGGACCTCATGCACTTACTGCAGAGGGTCAAGGACTGCAGCCTTCA
>NW_006400004.1:71997-88872 GCF_000299155.1 Elephantulus edwardii
CAGTAAACAACAAATGTTGGTGAGGTTGTGGAGAAACTGGAACCCTTATTCACTGTTTGTGGGAGAGTAAAATGGTGAAACCATTATGAAAGGCAATATAGTGCTTTCTCAAAAAGTTGGAAATAGAAGTACCATTTGACCTAGCAATTCCAGCACTGGGATATAACTTAAATAAATCATCACTGCGTCCCAAAGCGATATATGCACACCTATATTTATTGGGACATTGTTTATAGTAGCAAAGAGAAGGGAAAAAAAACCTAAGTGCTCATCAACAAACAAATGGCTAGAGAAGCTGTGGTGTATTCACACAATGGAATATTATGTCTCACTGGAAAATAAGGAACTAATAAAATATTATACAAATGGGTGACCCTAGAGGACATTATTCTAAGTGAAATATCTGTCATAAGAGGATAAACACTGCATAATGTCTCAGTTATAAAACAGGATTGATATGTGGGTTGGGAGGAAATTAAGAAAAGAGAGGATAAATACTGTACACTGCATTTAAATAGATGACGGAAAGAATTGTTTGACAGGAATAAATGATTAGGTATTATTTGAATGACAGCTGTCCAAAATAAGGGATGCATAGCAAAGTGGACTGAGTTTGGTGGGAGGAAATTGTGTAATAGTGAAAGATTTTTTTTTTACAGAGAAAAGCAAACTGGGAAGGTGAGTAGGGAATAAAATGTGCAACAGTGAATAAATGGAAATCCAAATTTTCTGTAAACTTTCATTAAAATCTCAATTAAAAATTAAAACAAAACTAAGATAAATATTATTTTCAATACAAACCCCAATAATTTTTTCATTAACTTGGCATCTGATCTCTGTGGTTTTTGTACATACATTAGGTTGTCTTTAACCAGGAAACCAAGCTAGTTAGTACATTGTTGTTGCTGATTGTCTTCAAGCTGAGCACGACTCATAGCGACCCTATGAACAAAAGGCCTGAAGTCCCTCTACAAATATCTCAGTCACTAAAGGACGAATATTACATGGTGCCACTGTTGTAAAATGCGACTGACATCAGGGTTAAGGGGAAACTAAGAAATGAGGGGATAAATAATGTATACTGCATTGGAACAGATGGGAAAGAGAACTGTTTAAAACAAATATAGGAGTAAGTATTATTTTCATGACAATATTACAGAAAAATAAATGCAGATTAAAGTGGAGAGTGGCCTGGGGGGATTGTGTAACAATGAAAGAACTTTTATTTCTTCAAAGAGAAAAACAAACTGGGGCAGGGAGTGGAGGGCAGGGAGAAAAATGTGCAACAATGAATGAATGAGGAAAAAATTAAATGGAAAGAATATGCTGTATATCTATATTTATATATCATTAAAATTATTAATTCAAAAGCATTTAATAAAAAACAAACAAAAAAGGATTGACATTTATTGAAATTCATAGAGTTTCGTGGCATGTTATTTAGGAAGTGGATGCCACTCCTGCTTCCAAGTTAGCACATTAAGTGTTATTAAAAATAAAGGCAAGAACTAATCAATCAGCTTGTAACAGAAACAATGCAACAATTTCAAGTACTGGAAGTATGAGTGCTGGCACATTAATGTAGTGCTCTGCTACAAAGTATGTGATTAAATGTATTTGTTGGATTGTTTTCTCACTGCAGCTGCCCTGTGGCAGCCCAAACAAGGATTTCTCATAAAGGAAAACTGCAGCACAATTCAATCAGTGCTTAATTTAGGCAAGTCCTTTTGGAGTTCCCCCCTTTCTTTATTCTTCTTTCTTCCTCACCACCTCCTACACCCTGCCTTGGAGCTGTATTATTAGAGACAACATGACATATCAGGTATCAGCAATCACAGAGCCATGATCTGGAAATTCGGTGATCTCTAAGTTAGGCACATGCAAATTGCTGAAAGAGGTGCACAGCTGTTTTATGAAGTTTAGAGAGCTGCAAAATTCAGTCATGTCTACTTTTTAGTTAACCTTACCAGCTCACAAAAATCACAAGCACACAAAATCACAAGACTTGAGAAGGCGTTGTGTTGTTACTACTGTCTAGTCACTTGTGACTCATAGCAACCTATGTACAATCTTAAACCTTGATCTCTCCCGTGCCAACCTTATTGTCTCTGTCACACCTACCGCCACCACCCCAGTGCCGGAATCAATCCATCTCATTGAGCGTCTTCGTCTCTTGCACTCTCTCTCCATCCCCCTAAGCATGATGCCCCTCTTCAAGAAAGGACGGGTCCTTTCTTATAACATGGCCAAAGTATGTCAGACAAAGCCTCAGAATCTGCAGAATCCTCTCTGAGATGAACCTCTTTGTTCTCCCACCAGTCCATGGTATATCTAATACTCTTCTCCTGCACCACAGCTCAAAGGCATTAATTGTCCTTCTATCATCTCTAGTCATTGTCTAGCTTTCTGATACTTAGCACATAAGTACAAAGATCATGGGCTGGATCAGGCACACCTAGTCTCCAAACTGACATTGTTACTCTATGGTTTTCTAGAGAAGTCCCTGACAGCAGACATTCCAAATTAAATGTGTCTTTTAATTTCCTGGCTACTGGTACAAAGAATGTTGATTGTGGAGCCAAGCAAACGGAATCTGTTAACAATTTCAATCTCTTCACTATCTATCATGATGTTGCCAATTGGCCCAATAGTAAGAATCTTTGCTTTCTTGAGGTTGAGGTTCAATCTGTACTTAAGGCTGCAGTCCTTGACTTTCTGCAACAGTGCTTTGGGTCCTCCTCAGCTTCAGCAAGCAGTACATAACGTAGGTTGTTGATGAGTCTTCCTTCAATCCTGATGCCACACTCCTCCTCATAGAGCCCAGACTCCTGTATGATCTGTTCTGCATATAATTGAAAAGGCATGGATATAGCACACATCTCTGGCATACATACATTGAACTATGCAAAGTTACCTTACTCTGTTCTGACAACTGCCTCCTGGTCAAGTATAGGTTTCTCATAAGCACAATCAAGTGTTTTGGGAGTCTCATTCTTCTCAGAGTTAGACACAGTTTATTGTGATCCACTTAGTCAAATGTCTTTGCATAGTCAACAGAGCACAGATAGACATTTCTCTGGTATTACCTCCTTTCAGCCAAGATCCACCTAACTTTAATATCCCTAGAACCATGGCCTCTTATAAACCCAGCCTGCACTTCTGGCATTTCTCTGTTGATGTGCTGTTCCAGTAGGTTTTGGATAATTTTCAGCAGAATCTTGCTTGCATATGATATTAATGATAATGTTAGATAATTTCCACCCTCTGACAACTTACCTTTCTTTGGAAGGAAATAAATACAGATACAATTAATGGGTAATGCTTTTTGACTAAGTTATAAACTATTGGTAAACCAATACAGTACTATTTAACTAAGAAAATCTTATCTTCTTAAAATTACAGATTACATTGGTTTAAATTTTTTCTCTAAAAAAATCTCACCATTTGGAATGGAAAGAGACCCCAAATAAGCAATACACTCCTTAAAAGGAGAAACAAGGTAGGAGACATCTCACTCTCTGATTTTAAATCCTACTATACTACTGTGGTGGTCAAGATCACATGGAACTGGTACAACGACAGACACATAGATCAATGGACTAGAATTGAGAACCCAGAAATCAGCCCAACTAACTATGGTCAGCTGATATTTGACAAGGAGATGAAATAAGTTAAGTAGGGAAACAACAGCCTTTTTAACAATTGGTGTTCGCAAAATTGGAAAACAATCTGCAGAAAACTCAAACAAGACCCATACCTCACACCATATATAAAAACCAACTAAAAATAGATCAAGGACCAACTCAAAATGGATCAAGGACCTAAGACTAAAACCAAAGACTACAAATTTCATTAGAGAAAAGCTTGGGAGAACCCTAGAAGTACTAATTCACAACATGAACAGTCTTCCAAGCATCCTGAAAAACCTAGAATCAGGAGAAGATAAAATAGGTGAATAGGACCTTGTAAGAATCAAATCTCTATGCACACCCAAAAACTTCTGCAACAGGGTAAAAAGGGAAGCCACAGACTTGGAAAGAATATTTGACAATTAAAAGTCTGATAAGAGATTTATATCTAGAATTTATAGAGTACTGGAGCACCACAACAAGATAGAGGTAAACAACAAAATTTCAAAATGGGCACAGGATATGAACAAACACTTCACCAAAGAAGACGTTCAGATGGCAAAGAAACATATGAAGAAATGTTCAAAATCTCTAGCTACCCCATTAACAACCGCAAAATTTACCAGAACAGCAAATAACAAATGCTGGTGAGGCTGCAGAGAAAATGGAACCCTTATTCACTGTAGGCGAGAGTGTAAAATGGAGCAACCACTATGGAAGACAGTGTGACCCTTCCTCAAAATATCTGAAATAGAAAGACCATTTGATCCAGCAATTTCACTACTGGTATTACACCCTAAAGAAACCAGAACTGTCATCCAAGCAGATACATGCACACTCATGTTTATTGCTACTTTGCTCACAATAGCAAACAATTGGAAACAACCCGTGTCCATCAAAAAATGAAAGGAAAGAGTGAATAAGCAGACATTTAAATAATAATGGCTCTTTTCATGAAATGTTTTACACTTAGAAGAAACAAAAGTTTTACCACCAAGTATACCAAAATAAAACTTATCCTTAAGTGAATTACTATTGTTACTGTACCTATATATATGTTTTGTTTACTTGGTATTTACATTTTAAGAAGGAAAACATTTTTGTTATTAAAATAAATATAGTTTGTTCTAAGATTTTTATACTCTAAAAAAAAAAAAACAAAAAAACCGAATGGATAGAGACACTGTGGTATATTCACAAAATGGAATATTATGCAGCACTGAAAAACAAAGAACTCATGAAATATTATACAAAATGGGTGACCATGGAGAACATTATGTTGAGTGAAATATTTCACTCACAAAAAGGCAAATATTGTATAATGCCACTGTTATAAAACTGTACTGACAAGGGGTTTGGGGGGGAAATTAAGAAAATAGGGAATAAATGATGTATATGACATTGAAACGGACAAGGGAGAGAACTATGTAAAAGGAATATATGATTAAGTATTATTAGTATGACAAGAGTCCAGAATAAGAGCTTCATAGTAAATTGGTCTGTGGGAGGGACTGTATAACAATGAAATAACCTTTTTTCTAAAAAAAAAAAAAAGAACTTGGGGGAAGAGAGGCAGGGAGGAAAAGGTGCAACAATGAATGAATGGAAATCCAAGTTCTTTATAAACTTATAATAAAATCTCAATTAAAATTAAAAAAAATTAATCTTAAAAAAATCACTAAAATACGGAACACTGTGTTTTAACAAGGTAAGATAACTTAGGCAAATCAATACAGCTTTGAAAAGTCCCTGTAAAGTGAGTTTCTCAGCACATACTGCAGAGTGGTGACAGGCTGTTGACTCAGAGTGGCTTGGCTTTGTTATGGAGTAGGTCAAAGCCCAGCAGAATTCCCACACCCCAGAAGCTTAACCCTTTACTTGTAGGAGACTCGATATGTTGTTATCAATATCCGTGTCCTTTTTAAATAATCATTAAATTACACACACACACACACACACACACACACACAATATTGGATACTTCAGAAGTGGACTGTCAACAAACACCACTATTTTCAATGATCCCTTCGTTTGAAGCCCTGCACCTCTTTGTTTTGATCTAAAGTCACAACAAACAAACAAACAAACAAACAAACAAACAAACTCCAACTTCACCTAAAATAGAGTTGTAATTCTTAAATTACCAATAAATATAACTCTGGGTTGGAGACTTGGGGCCTGCCACTGTGCCACGTGTCACAATCATTTCTCTCCAAACACTGGTGCTGCCACTGTTGCCCTTACACTTTCTATACTGGAGGCCATCAACTCTTCAATCTCAGGATTTAATTTGTGTATTACCCATTCATGGCTCCTTGACCTTCACTAGCATTTGAAGAGATGGTACTCATAATCAGACTGTCCAGGTAGCTGCTGAAGCTGACACCCTTCACAGGGTTGATGGCTTTTTGAGTGAGAATCATTTTCTCACCTGAAGATGGGTCTAGTAGATGTGCCTCTTGTCCACTGAAACCATGTTTGCAAATGAAATATTAGTGGATTTCAGTCCCATCATTTTCTCTACAGCATCAACTAAAGAATGTTCCTGCACGTATGTCTCAATTCCTGCTACACCAATAAGAGGTCAGACCACGGAGGGCAGGCCCCACTTGGCGCTCAGAAAATGTTGGCTGTACAACTTCCCCAGGGTTCCATACGCCTGTGCATGACTGTGAATGCCCCCATGCTGGGGTCCATGGGGTTGGAGTACTTCTGCATCTCAGCAGTTGTGACTATTTTCCAGGGGTGGTCGAAGACGTACTCAGAGGTCCAGATCTTCATGGTGCTGATGACCTTCATAACAATCCTGTGGCACTAGGGCACAAAGAGACCAAGAGGTGATTCTCCTCTGTGCCCTGCCCTCAGCCACCAGGCTGGTACCAAGTTTAACATTTTTGTTTTGTTTCTCTTTCCCTTAGAGTATTTTCCACCCAACTTAAATTTTCAGCCAATGTTCAGAGGGGGAAAAAAATTCCCCAAATTTAAAGAACCCTGCAACTTTTAAAACTCGCTAATTTAAACCCCACATCTCATGAGAAAAGAATAGTGATAAACTCCCATTCTATCAATCTGTCTGTCCCTAATATTAGGGAAAAAAACCTCAGGAAAAAGCTTTAGGCCACCAAAGTAACTCAAAGTAATTTTTAACTGTTATTTCAGTGTTCAACAATAAAAACTTGGAAGATGAAAAAGGACTAGCTAAAAGCCAAATTACTTAAAACTGGTATCACAGAATATTTTTCATCCAGCAGACATGGCCCAAAATACTCAGTTCTGAGGTGTTTGTTTCCAGTGTGGAAAGCCTCATCACAGTTACATAGGATGTATATGTATATGTATATGTATATGTATATGTATATGTATATGTATATGTATATGTATATGTATGTATATGTGTGTATATGTGTGTATATGTGTGTATATGTGTGTATATGTGTGTGTATATATACATACACATACATATATACATCTATATCTGTATCTCTCCATATATCTCTCTCTATATCTATATAATCTATATCTGTATTATCTGTGTATATATAGAGATTATTTAAATATTTTAATGTATACTTCAAGAGAGTAAAGGCACAGAAGGGAAGCCTCCTACTACTTGCTTCCAATCCAGTTTTCATAAACAGCTTGCTCAGTAATATTCCAAGTGATCTTGGTGACATAAGAGCAATCAGACTGATTGGGCCCTGGATCATGAGGGCCAAAATGAGTAAGTAACACAGCATCACCATATGCCTGACGAAGCCTTGAACACACTGAATGTTGCTGGTAAGTTAATTCACTTTCTTCTCAAATAAATATTTTTTATTTAGAGTTACAATGTTTTAGTAACCTTCTTCCCCACCCCCCGCCCCAACTTACTATTGTAAGCATTTTAAAAAACCTGTAAAGAAATATTAAACTCCTCTCTTAAACTGTATATAAAATAGAATATTATTTTCTTATCAATGTCTAGTTATATCAAAAACTCCTATATTTTTATTTTATAAAAAATAAACACCAACGTTCTTGTCACCCAATATTTCAAATAGCATTAAAAAGTGGTAGTAACTCAATAACAGTAAGTCTCAATATGACCCCAAAATCAAGAAGTATACAGACAATTACTTAAAGTAATAAGTAATCTTTAATAACAAACTTTCTCCTGAAAGTATTCAAATCCTAGTACCCAGCAATTTAAAAAACTTCACCCGTTTAGTTGACTCAAAAACCCCTATAAAGCTTTTTTAAATACCATCTTTCAAATTCTAATTTATACCATCCCAACCTTAGTTAAAAACTGTAAATTTTGTCTCTCCCTATCACAGAACATAGTCCTAGCCACACCAGTTCCACCTAATTAAACTTCAAAAAGTTATACCTCAAACCCCAACAAAGCAACCCTCTTAGTTCAGCTAACAGACAATATGCTTTCTCCTACTTCAAATGTTACCTGCCTACTTTCAATTAACAGCACAAAAGCACTAAGCAGTGTTTCCTCCTTCTACTGTAATCATGCCCTTTCTTTGTCAAATACCACTCAATGCTTTACCTCAGGAGTATTCTCCATTGGTGGCAACTCAGCTTACTGCTGCTTGCAAACCAACTGAAGTAAAGTCTGTATATGTGCCTTTTTAATCCCTTAAAGTCTCTATACTTAGAGAAAACCAAGTTCAAAATGCTCTGTGGCCCTCTTAAAAAAGGCAAAACACACACACACACACACCCCCAACCAATACACACACATGCAAAGCAGGCCATCATTGCCCTAGTACTTCTCAAAGCAAGTCTTACCACAGCTATAGAAAACCAATAGAAATTGTTCTCCTCTCTTGAAAGTCAACTACCCTAGCTTCTCCTCTTCCTTGGTCCTCTTACTGTAATTTTCTTAATGTTTGGTCCTTGCTTCATTAGATGTCTCTCTAGTTTTCTGTACGAGTGGATAAGAGCCTTTGGTTGCCACACAGTCTGTGAACTCCTCGTATTATCAACTGGGTACCAACCATTACCCTCCAACATCACATCTGCCAACTCCACTGCCTAAAACCAATAGCCTTTCCCTCCCTTAGATTGTTGTCCACATCCAGTAGGAAATAGTTACAGAAGAGAACCTTAACGGCCCCAAATATATAACAAAAGTCTGGAATGTTAGAGCCACAGAACTGCTCTCCTTTTCTTTCCCAGAATAGCTACCAAAAGGAACCTCAGGAAGAAAAAGCTGTGGCTCCTTTTGTCTGTTAAGGATGAACAACTGTTCTATCTCTACTTCCCAGGAATAACTATCTGCAACCCCCAGTATACTTTCCTGTCTTGTGAAAAGCAACTGTGAAAATCCCCTTCCCCAATATCCTGGTAAGACAATATAAAACCTCACTTTAAGTAGGGGCTTGTCTCTAGAGTCAACTCAGCAGTTTCTCCTCAATAAACTGTCTTTCTTGGCCTGGACTGGGTTCTGTCCTTTCTCGGTGACCTTACAGGAGGAGGTGCAACCAGGATGCTTATTAGAGACAAATATGGTAAAACTTTCCTTCAGTTATGGCCCATTGGAAACAGCACGAGGAAACAGACCCCATGCTGACAAAATGAGATAAACTGACAGAATGAATGTAACAATGAGTTCTATCATGTGAGATCATGAGAATAGCCCTGATCAGTATTCACACAGTTGCTATGAGCCATAGTAATGTTTTTTTTCCCTTATCAAGCTTAGTTTTAATGGGAGCCATAGTCAACTGTCAACAACTTCATCTTACTTACTTGAATCCACAATTAACACCATTGATACCAGTAGGCAGGAAATAAAGAGACACATTACACTGGGAAAGTCTGCAGTTAGGGACCTCTCCAAATTATTGAAGAGCGATGATGTCAGTTTGAGGACTAAAGTGTGTCTGAATCAGTCCATGTTCTTTCCAATCACTTGCTATGTGAAAGCTGTACAATAAATAGGAATTTAAGAATAAGAATTGATGCTTTTGAGATGTGGTGTTGGAGAAGAGCACTGAACAACCTATTATTGACTGCCAAAAGAACAAATAAGTATGTTTAGTAGAAAGTGCAGCCAGAGTGCTCTTTGAAGGCAAGGATGATGAGGCTTCACCATGTTGCAAAGAGGGGTGGCTCTTGAGAAAGATGTGATGCTTACAAGAGTGGATCGGTTGTCAAAGGAGAGAAAGAACCTCAACCAGTTGGATTGACATGACTGCCACATTGGGCTCTAGTGTGTCAGAAAGTGTAAGGATGGCACAGGATAGGACAGGATTCAGATCCATTGTTCATGGGGTCGCTATGAATTGTATCCGATTTGATAGCACCAAAACCAACAACATAGTCAACTTGAAGACAGCTAAATATTTTCTGCAGACATTGTGGATCTAAGCAAAATAATTTTTTTTATTGCTTGAATATTTTCTCTGGTCACCATTGGTGTGTGTATTTGTTCAATTATGAGGTATTTTGCTGTGTTTATATTCAGTGTAGACTGGATTATATTTATATCTTATCTACACTGAAGGCAATTGATATGCAACATTTTGTTGGTGTTAGATATCTACGAGTTGACTATAATTCACAGTGATCCTTTGAACAACAGTTCAAAATCAAGTCCTATCCTGTGTCCTGTGCCATGCTTAAGCTCATTGCTACAATCGTTATGGCAGTTCATATGGCTTAGGATCTTAATCTTTTTTGAGAATCTTCCACTTTTCTAAGTATGATGTTTTTCCCCCACAGAGCAGTATTTCCTGACAATGTGTCCAAAAAAGACCAAATTTCACAATTTTTGCCTCTAAGGACTACCTTTGATGAATTCCATTAAAGATAGATTTCTTTGTTCTTTTGTTAATCCATAGTATATTTAATATGCTTCTCTTACGTCATAATTCAAAGGTATGAATTCTTTGATGTTCTATTTTTGTTGTCAAGTTATCACCATGTTATTATGTTGTTTTATATTCATATTTCATATACATTAAATTGTGGCTTATAATTGTTAATGTTGCTTTTTGATTGCCATCAAATTGAGCACAACTCACAGTGACTCTATGAATGAAAGGCCTGAAGCCTTTCTATAACTATCATAATTTGTCAGAGTTCATAGAGGTTCCAGAGGCATGTTGTTTAGGAAGTGGATGCTACTACTGTTTACAAACCTGTTCTTAAACTGGGAGCTCCACCAAACATTGTCCACCACAGATAACAGTTATGATATTTGAACCATTTAACCAATGGCACAAGGTTCAGTATCACAGCAACCTCAGCTTACCTCAGTACAGTGTATTGACAGAAGAGTATTTTTATCACTTGGAAGAATGTTCCTCAAAAATATAATAACAACTGACATTTAAATACAAAGGCTCTCCTGAGGTCTGTTGTCTCTAAACAGAGGCTTAAATAAAAAACAACCAATATAGTATATTTTTATGGTTATGGGCCTTTGAGTCGCTGTGATGTATAGCGACCCTATGTACAGCAGCTCTGAATCCTGCCCTATCATTAGCCAGTCTCACTAATTCTAATACATCAACTCACATTGCCCCAGACACTATACCAATCTATCTCATCCTGGGTCTTTCTCCCCTCCACCCTTCTGAGCATGATGTCCTTCTCCAAGGACTGGCCTCTCCTGGCCACATACCCAAAGTATGTGAGACAGAGCTTCAAATTCTTAGCCTCTAAGGATGTTACCCTCTCTAAGACAGACTCATTTGTTTTCTTGGCAGTCTGTGGTATGTTCAAGGCTCTTCTCCAGCACCACAACTCAAAGGCATCTGTTTTCTTCTGTCATCTTTAGTCATTGTCCAGCTCTCAGAAGCATAAAAAGTAATTGAGAAAACTGTGCCTTGATTAGAAGCACACTTGTCTCTAGACTGATGTGTTTCAGCACTCTATAGAGGTCTCTGACAGCACATTTTCTCAGTGCAATTTGTCTTTGATTTATCGACTGCTAGTCTTAAGAGTGTTGGTTGTGGACCCGAGCAAACTGTAAATGCTAACATCCTCAATCTCTTCTCTAACTATTATGGTGCTGCCAATTGTTTCAGTGGTGAGAATCTTTGTCTTCTTGATATTGAGCTCCAATCCATATTGAAGACTACAGTCCTTGACCTACTGCAGCAAGCACTTCAGGTTTTCTCCAGTTTCTGTAAGCAAGGTTTTGTCATCTGCATAACATAGGTTGTTAGTGAGTCTTCCTCCAAACTTGATTCCACACTCATCATAAAGCACTGCTTTCCAAATGATCTGTTCTGCATATAGATTGAAAAGGTAGGGGAACAGGATGCATCTCTGATGCACTCTTTTCCTGATTTTGATCAATACAGTGTTTCTCTTCTCTCTTCTGAGGACTGCTTCTTGGTCCAAGTATAGGTTTTGCATAAGCACAATCAAGTGTTCTGTCTGGGATTCCTATTTTCCTCAGGGTTAGCCACAGTTTGTCATGATCCACACAGTCAAATGCCTTTGCATAGTTAATGAAACACAGATAGACATTCTTCTGGTACTCTCTGCTTTCTACCAAGATCCATCTGATATTGGCCATAATGTCTCTATTGCCATGACCTTTTCTAAACCCAGCTTGTATTTCTGATATTCTCTGTCAATGTACTTTTTTAAGTCTTTTCTGAATTATCCTCAGCAGGACTTTGCTAGTGTGTGATATTAGTGATGTTGTTGGATAATTTCCATACTCTGTCGGATCATCTTTCTTTGAAATGGGAATAAATATGGATCTCTTCCAGTCAGTTGGCCAAGTAGTTGTCCTCCAGATTTCTTGGCACAACTTGGTGAGCACATCCAGGACAGCATCTGTTTGCTGAAATGTCAATTGGTATTCCATTAATTCCTGGGGCTTTATTTTTTGCCAAATCCTTCAGAGTAGCTTGAACTTCCTCCTTATTCACCATTGCCTCTAACTCCTATGTTGTTTCTTGAAATTCTTCTGTGTCAGCCAATTCATTTCGATACAATGACTTTGTATACTCCTTCCATCTTCTTTTAATGCTTCCAGAATTCTTCCCATAGCATCCTTAAGCATTGTAACTCATGGCTTGAATTTATTATTTAGTCCTTCCAGCTTAATAAATGCTCAGTGTTTTGATTTTCGGACTCCAGCTCCTTGCACATTTCATTATATTATTTTGTCTTGCTTCCCCAAGCTGCTCTTTGAAATCTTCTATTCAGCTCCTTAACTTCTTTATTTCTTCCCTTTGCTTTGGCTTATCAGTGTTCTTGTATAATATTCAGAGTCTCTTCCAACATCCATTTTTGTCTTTTGTTCTTATTCCTTCTTTTTAATGACTTTTTGCATTCTTCATGAACGATATTCTTGATATCTTCCCACATCTTCTCTGGCCTTTGTTCATTAGTGTTCAAGGCCTCAAATCTTCTCCTGAGTTGGTTTTTAAATTCATGAAGAATAAACTCAAGATCAAATTTTTATTTCTGCGGTTCTGATTAAATCTACTTTAGCTCTAATTTGAACTTGTATATGAGTAGTTGATGGTCTATTCCACAATCAGCAAATGGCCTTGTTTTCACTGCTCTTATTGAACTTCAACAATTCTTTGCACAGATGTATCGATCTGATTCCTGTGCATCCCATCAGGTGAAATCCATGTATATAGCCTACATTTATGTAGCTCAAATAATGAATTAAAGCCCAGAAAAAACTTTTTATTTCTATTACTTCTAACTCTGAATAATTAACTATGTAAATTTCATTTATTCTGTAATTCTTTCCTCTCATAAGCACTGGTATATGTAAAAAGACAAATTATCATAGTAAGATCATTATAGAATCATGTGATTCCAGTTCTTATTCCTAGAAATACAAGGAAGGTCTTTGGAATTTTTTTAATATAAATTCAAGCCAAAATCTTAAGTGGAATATGGGTGGCTTCTCCTTAGAAGTTCTTTTTAGAGGTTTAGAATTTAATAGAGAGAAAAGGTTGTTAAAGCTTGCCTCTAGAAGAAAAACTATCAAGGTTCAGGACTGCTATTGTAACTAAGAGATTGCATAAAATGATTATGTGATGGTTGGTAGTGAGAAATTCTGTTCTACTCTTCTACCTACACATTTTCTCTAGGCAAAAATCCCCATCTTGCTAATCAAATGCTCTAAAGTTTTTTACTTCCACAGCTTCAATAATTCAGGTTAATGTAAACTATTTAGAGCTTTTTGAGCCACTCTCTTGATGGTTTTTATTTTTTTCCTGGAATATTCACTGTATATTTTTATTTCTATCCTTATATCTATTAGAGTTTATTGTGATTATTGACATAGTCTTAGTCATAGGGTTGCTGTTTGTGTTTGAATTAATTTCACCTTCTAGTAATCCTTTAGGACAGCATAGAATTGCCCTAATGGGTGTCTTAGTAATAATCAATGGAAATAAATCTGAGTATCTTTTCTGCTGTAGGGTAGCTGGTAGGTTCAAAACACTGACTTGAGTCTTAGAGTAGAAACTGAGAATTAATCTGGGTAGACAGAGGATGGCTATTTTGTGCCATATTAAATGTTCACTGAAAATCTTTGACATTCACAGGAATATCACAAACCAAAGATATTGCATCAGCATCCATTATACTGATTTTCGTATTACCAGAATGGTTTTGTAACACCATCAGCTGAAAAGGGATTTGGTATATGTATGTACTGTTAGACTCTCCTTATCCTGATTTTCTTGTGCTTGGGGTGTGTGTGTGTGTCGTTCTCTCTGTTTCCTATTTACTCTAGTAGCCCCTATGTCCTATTCATTTAATATTTAGTGAGCAAGTATTCATGGGCTCTTCCGTGTGGTCCAGAAAGATACTTAGGAATCATTATAAACAACCTGCTCCAAAAACCAAATACAGGATGAAAAACTATCTTCATAAAGAAGATTTATAATGAATGCTTCATTATCTCTTCCGACTTGCACATACTGCATTCACATTACCATCATCTGAAGATGAATTATTTGAATGAAGAAAACATATTTGTTTTTTCTTATCTCTCTTAACCCCATTTTTTTAAAATGGCCAATCAGTCTTGTGTCTTTCACATTGCCTTCTAAAGTCTTACCATTCTTTAAGTTTATTCAGAACTATAAATGCACACACCACACTTGGAGAAAAAGGAGATGATTTATTTGTATATTGAATCTTTAATGATACTTCTTGGAAGAACTGTTCAGAGAGAAGTTTTGAAAAGTTACCAGGGAGCACAATAATGAGATACTGCTTTCAATTCACTACTCAACTGGGACAGAGAGAACTAATAAGCAGTTGTTTCCATGGAGTAGGTTTTTTAAAAGCAATCCTTAAAAGATACTCAAAGGAGTTTCAAAGTCAACTGCACAATTTTTCCAGTATCATTTTAAAAAATAAACCAAATATCTTTCCTTGCAATCACTCCCATTTTTCCCCATAAATAATATTATACAATTGCAACATTTCAGTAAATTATTGGAAGTGATTTACAGGAGAGTTTAATTTTGTAATTTTTTTATCAAATCATTACTTGTTTGAAAAGGATTGGTTTCCTTAAATTCTGTCAGGTAACACTAAACATCTATCTATACAGTTTTCCTTAGGATGAACCATATGAAAGTGTCCTCTTTAGAGTAAAATATAATATTGGCAATTATACGGGGATCTCTGAAGGTCTAGTGGTTAGGGAGCTGAGCTGCCAACTCAAAGGTGGGTAGTTTGAATTCACTACAATCTCTGCAGAAGAAAGATTGGAAATGTGTATTTTATAGCCTCTGAAATATGACTAGAGGATAAACTTTGAGTAGATTGTGACTTAATGACTGAGTTTTAGGTCTTTTTATACAATTCAGTGGTGTGTATACATGTGTTAATCTTGATTATATCCTTTAGTCCAATATTTCTTGGCACATTTAATAATTCATTATTTATTTCAATCAAATGTTATTGGCTTTGTATGGTACTGATGAATGTTATTCCTGGTCACCTCATGCTCAAGACTAAAAAAACCCCACAACAACACAAAAACACAACACCACATAATCGGGTTCTATACCATCTTCAAATGAAGCATGGTTTCTTTGAGCCCATTTACGTAGCCAATATGCCAATATGTCTTACTGAGAGTCTTCCTTTTTAATATTTTTAATAAAAGTTTATTTCATACTGGTTTACTTACGAAGTTCATATGCATTTTTTGTCACACCAGGTTTTCTCCCATTTCCTTTTCCCACCACTTCCTCCACCCATGAAATTGTGCAACCCTATGATTAATCAGCTCCTGCCCCTGACCATCCTTCCCCTGCTGCTCCCACTCTCTCCTTCTTGAAACTTCATACATGTTCTACAATAATGGTATTTTACCATATTTTTTCTTATGAGACTGACTTGGTTCACTTAGCATAATGCTCTCCTGTTCCTCTCAAGTAAGGTAGTAATTTACAAAATCACTGCTTCTGTATGCTGCATCATGTGAATGTACCATAATTTCTCAATTCATTCTATTGTGGTTAGATATTTGGGCTGTTCTCATGTTCTTGCTATGGTGAATAATGCTGCTATGAACATTGGTGTACAAGTCTTTGTTTCTGCCTCAGTTCTCACTTTCTTGGTGTATATTCCAAGAAGTGGAATGTTATTGTTGTTGTTGTTGTTGTTGTATGTGCCATTGGGTCATTTGTGAATCATAGCGACCCTATGTACAAGAGCCCTAAATGCCGTTCTATCCTGTGCCAACCTCGCTGTCTCAAACACATTCATTCCCACCACTCCACTCACAGAATCGATCCATCTCATCGAGGGTCTTCTTCTCCTGTGCCATCCCTACACTCTCCCAAACATGATGCCCCTCTCCAAGAACTGACTGGTTTGCAACATACCTCATTGCAACATATACAAAGTATGTCAGATGAAGCTTCAGAATCCTGACTCCAGGGAACATTGTGGCTTCACCCTCTCTAGGACAAACCTGTTTGTTCTCCAGTAGTCCATAATACATTGAATACTCTTCTCCAGCACCACAGCTCAAAGGCATTAATTCTCTTTCTATCATCCCTATTCACTGTCCAACTCTCTGATGCATAGCACGTAATTGCAAAGATTATAGCCTGGATCAGGTGCACCTTAGTCTCCAGCCTGACGTCGTTGCTCTTCAGTACTCTTGAGAGGTCCCTCACAGCTGACTTTCCCAATACAATTCATCTCCTGATTTCCTAACTGGTATTACCAAGAGTGTTGACTGTGGAGCCAAGTAAACTAAAATTGTTAACTATCTCAATCTCTTCAC
>NW_006400004.1:90462-107132 GCF_000299155.1 Elephantulus edwardii
ATTTCTATGCATACCATCATGTGAAATCCATTTGTGAATAGCAGAGTCATAACACCAAACTGCCTGTCAGAGTGGTTGTACCATTTTACCATCCCACCGACAACGTATAAGTGTTCCTATCTGGTTACATCCCCTCCAACACTTATTACTTTTTGTCCTGTTAAACAACAATATCAGTTTAGACACTAAGGTGTGCTTGATCCAGGCAATGGTCCTTGCAATTACTTCTTATGCTTCAGGATAAGAATAATAGAAGAACAATTGATGCCTTAAAGTTATGGTGCTGGAGATGAGCATTGAACATACCACAGATTGCCAAGAAAACAAATAGGTCTGTCTTGAAGAGGATGAAAACAAGTTTCCCCTCAGAGGTTAGGATTTTGAAGCTCTCTCTCACATACTTTGGGCACATGGCTAGGAGAGACTAGTCCTTGGAGAAGGACATCATGTTTGGACAGGTGAGGGGACATCATAGGAGAGGAAGACTGCAAATGAGATGGATTGGTACAGTAACTGGGGCAATGGAGGTTGGTGAGTCACAATTAGTGAGACAGGCTAACGACAGGGCAGGGTTCAGGGCTGCTGTACAAAGGGTTGCTAGGAGTTGCAGGCTACTCGACGGCACATAATAATAACAACAACTGGAATGAGATGGTATATCACTGTGGTTTTTATTTCATCTATCTTATTGCCAGTGACTTTGAGCTTTTCTTCATTTCTGTGTTGGCTATCAGAGTATTTTTACCCTGTGAAAATTCTTTCCGTGTCTTTTGCACATATTGGAATTGTGTTATCAGAGACAAAGTGGGATCAAGGTTAGACAGCCTAGCCTATGGCACAAAGAGACAGACAAATACAGCAAGAAATGCTCAATCTGGAGAGGACAAAATTGATGAAGGGGACTTTCTGAAGATAAAATTTCTGGGCGCATTGGAAATTTTTTCCAACAGAGTGAAAAGAAAACTTACTGAGAGTGGAAAATGATTTGGCAATACCATTTTTCAACCTATATGCGGAACAGATATCTGGGAGGCTTGGTTGTATGAGAAGTGGGGCATCAGGATTGGTGGAAGATTCATCAACAATCTGCGTTATGCAGATGACACAATCTTGCTTGCTGAAACTGAGGAGGACTTAAAGCCCTTGCCGCAGAAGGTCAATAACTACAGCCTTCAGTATGGATTGAGAAGACAAAGATTCTCACCACTGGACCAACTGGCACCATCATTATGAATGGTGAAGAGACTGAGATTGTTCACTGCTTTACTTTGCTTTAGTTTGCTTGGCTCCACAGGCGACACTCTTGGTTGGCATTAGCAGCCAGGAAATTGTGATGGGAAAGTTTGCTGTTAGGGACCTCTCCAAAGTACTGAAGAGCAGTGGTGTCACTATGGAGATTGAGGTCCACCTGATACAGATCATGGTCTTTGCAATCACTTGCTATGCATCAGAGAGTTGGACAATGATTAGGGAGGATAGAAGGAGAATTGATGCCTTTGATTTGTGGTGTTGGAGAAGAGTATTGGACATACTATGGACTGCTAAGAAAACAAACAGGTTCATCCTGGAGAGGGTTGAACAAAACTGCTCCTTGCAGGCAAAGATTCTGAAGCTTTGTCTGACATACTTTGGACATGTTGCAAGGAGAGACCAGTCCTTGGAGAAGGACATCATTCTTGGAAGGGTGGAGGGACAGTGCAGGAGAGGAAGACCCGCTGTGAGGTGGATTGATTCAGTGACAGTGGTAATGGGAGTAGTTGTGTCAGAGACAGTGAGATTGGCACAGGATAAGGCAGGGTTTAGGGCTGTTGTACATAGGGTTGCTATGAGTCACAGGTGACTCAATGGCACATAACAACACCACAATACCATTTCAGACAAGGGTCTCATATAAAAAGTTTACAGAATCCTACAGGGCCTCCACAAGAACAAAATTAAGAGTCTTCTTTTGTACTAATTTTTATTTTACTAAGTATAATGACTTTCTCTAGACTCTTTTTCAACCTAGTAACTTAATACATTAGAAGAAATCTTTCCATTCTCACTTCTAAGGAGCACTTTGACTGTAGTTCCTCCAAAAAAGATTTGTTTATGGATGTGAATAGAGATTTGATTCTTAGAAAGTTGCCTTAATCTATTTTCATCCAAAAACTTCAACAAGGTAAAAAAGGAAGCCGTAGACCAAGAATGAAGATTTGATACTGACATATCTGAAAAGGGACTTATATCTAGAATTTATAAAATACTTGAGCACCACAGCAAGATAGAAGTAAACGATCCAATTGAAAAATGGGCACAGAATATGAACAGAGAATTCACCAAAGAAGACATTCAGATGATGAACAAACACATGGAGAAATGTTCAAAATCCCTAGCTCTAAGAGAGATGCAAATCAAAACAACTATGTGCTATCATCTCACCCCAGTAAGAATAGCATAATTTAACAGAACAGCAAGCAACAAATACTGGCGAGGTTGCCGAAAAACTGGAACTCTTATTCACTGCTGGTGGGAGTGTAAAATTGTGCAACCACTATGGAAAGGAGTATGGTGCTTTCTCAAAAAGTTGGAAATAGAAATACCATTTTATCCAGAAATTCCACTACTGGGAATATACCCTAAGGAGACCATAACTGACATCTGAGTAGATATATATTCACCCATGTTTATTGCAGTTTTGTTCACAATAGCAAAGAGTTGGAAACAACCCAAGTGCCCATCAACAAACGAATGGATAGAGAAGCTATGGTATATTCACACAATGGAATATCATGTAGTATTGAAAAACAAGGAACTCATGAAATATTACACAAAGTGGGCGACCCTAGCGGATGTTATGCTGAGTGAAATATCTCAGTCACAAAAGGACAAATACTGTATAGTGCCACTGTTGTAAAGTGGGACTGACATCGGAGTTGGGGAAAAACTAAGAGGGGATAAATAACATATACTGCATTGAAACAGGTAAGGAAGAGAACTCTTTAGGAGGAATATATGATTAGGTATTGTTATGACAAGGGTCCAAACTGAAAGCTGTATAGTGGAGTGTGTGTGGGGGGCGGGATTTTATAACCATGAAAGAATTTTTATTTATTTTTTTTTTTACTTTTCAAAGAGTAAAGGGAACTGAGGCGGGGGCGGTGGGCAGGGAGGAAAGTGTACAACAATGAATGAATGGAAATCCAAAGTCTCTGCAAATTTTCATTACAATAAATTAAAAAATGTTTCAATCCACAATAAACAAAAGTGAAATATTTGTTTATTCTTGTGAAAACCCATGATGTATTGAAAAATTATTTTTCAACACATTGAAATGTATCCATTCATATTGTTGTTATAAGTACTATCAGGTTAAGAATGCCTCATAGTCTGAACTCTGTCCTGTCTTTTGCCAATCTCACAATCTCTGACATAGTTGAGCCCTTTGCAACAGTCAATGAGTCAATTCCAAGCACGTTGTACTTCTCCAAGAAATAGCCTCTATTAGCAACATACCCAAGGTATGGAAGACAAAGCTTCAACGTACTTGCTTCCAAAGAGCACTCTGACTTCACCTTCTCAAATCTGGTTGCTGTTTTCACAGTCCAAGAGATATTCAGTACTCTTCTCTCACATCACAATTCAAAGGCAATATTATTTTCTTTATTATCCTTATTTATTGCCCAGCTCTCAGTATAAGAGCAAGTGATTGAAAATACTGTGGCCTGAATCAGATGCATCTTAGTCCTCAAACTAACATCATTGTCCCATGATAAAATTTGGAGAGGTCTTTGACTGCAGACTCTCCCAATGCAGTACACATCTGATTTCCTGACTGCTGGTACCAAGTGTATTGATTGTGGACTCCAGTAAGATGAAATTATTGGCAATTTCAATCCTTTCTCCATCTATCATAATGAGGCCATGGTAGTAGGGATATTATAGCTAATGTTAGTTGGACCTTGGCTGAAAGCAGAGAGTACAGAGAAATGTCTATCTATGTTTCATTGACTATGAAAAGGCATTTGACTGTGAGGATCACAAGAAATTGTGGCCAATCTGAGAATGGGAATACAAAAACACTTTATTGTGCTTATGTGAAACCTAAATTTGGACCAGAAGGAAATCAATTGGCAGCATCATGATAGATAGTGAAGAAATTGAGATTGTTAACAGTTTTAGTTTGCTCAGCTCCACAATCAACACTCTTGGTACCAGCAGCCAGGAAATAAAAAAGATGAATTGCATTGGGAAAGTCTGCTGTCAGAGACCTCTCCAAAAGTACAGTAGAGTAATGATGTCAGTCTGGAGATTAAGGAGTACCTGAACCAGGCCATGGTCTTCTCTTGCTACTTCTACTTGCTACTCATCAGAAAGCTGGACAATCACTAGAAATGATAGAAGTAAAATTGAAACCTTTCATCTGTGGTGCTGGAGAAGAGTATTAAATATACTATGGAGTGTTAAGAGAACAAAGAAGGTGAAAGTCAGGTGAAACCTGACTGCTCCTTGGAGGCAAGAATTCTGAAGCTCCGTCTGACAAAAATTTGGTCATGTTTCAAGGAAAGATCAGTCTTTGGAGAGAGACATCAAGCTTAGGAGGGTGGAGGGACAGTGCAAGAGAAGACCCTCCATGAGATGGATTGATTCAGTGACTCGGGTAATGAAGGCAGACGTGTCAGAGACAATAAGATGGGCTCAGGATAAAGCAAGGTTCAAAGCTTTTTTGTACATACTCACTTTGAGTCACAGGTGACTTGATGGCACATAACAACAACAATGACAACATCATGATGCCACCTAATTGGCCAGTGGTGAGAATTTTTGTTGTCCTGCTTTTCCATATATATATATGAAGCAACATCATTGAATGGAGCACCTTAGTTCTCAGAGTGACATCTCTATTCAATAAAGAGGACTTTGAAGCAGTTTTGCTCATTGTAATTCATAATTTGGTTTATTGACCTATGCTTACAGAGGTATTGATTGAGAATCCAAGTAAAATGAAGTCCTTCACAGCTTTCACATTTTCTCTATTGCCTATTATTGCAATTGTGAGGTTATACCAAAAGGCATGTTCTTTTGTTGCTATGTCCCATTATGTAGCCTATGACCCATAGAGACCCTATGTCCCTCCACCCTTCTGAGCATAATGTCCTTCTCCAAGGACCGGTCTTTCCTGGCCCTGTGAGACAGAGCTTCAAAATCCTACCCTCCATGGAGAAACTTGGTTTCTCCCTCTCCAAGACAAGCATATTTGCTTTCTTGGCAATCCATGACATATCAGTAAGTGTTTCAAGTCTTTGCTTTCAATGAGAATCTTCAATTCAATTCATACCATCATCAATTAAAAAATTATCAGTAAAGCTTCCTCCAAATGTGATATCTTATCCTTCTCCATATAGTCCAGCTTCTCAGTTTATTTGATCAACATAGAGATTGAATAAATTTGGTTAAAGGATATAATCTTTCATCGTATCTTTTCTTATTTTGAGCCCTGGTGCCTTAGCCAATAGGGAGTTTTTCTGCTAATTCCAAAGCCCAGCCTCTCTGGAAGTTCCCAGGGAGAAAGGTAGGAGATTTTCTCCTGTGCTATTTGTTTACAAAGAAAGAAGTCCATTGGAGGGTCAGCTATGAGTTGGTTCTGACTATATGACAATGAGTCTATGATTTTTCCCCCTGTTTTAAACTGCTCAAGATCATCTTGTTCTGTCCTTATAAGTGCCTCTGTCAATGTACAGATTTTTCATGTGCAAAAGTAAGTATTCTGTATAGTAAAAAGAACATAAATAAACATCATTCTGGTAAATTTGTTTGCATGCAAAATTTATATACATTGTGTCTCACACAATTTACTTACCTTCATTTAAATTGTATATCATACAATCATACATTGTGTTTTATAAAATTAACATAATTGAACGATTCTCACTATTACCTCATCCTTCTGGTTCCTGCCAGATCTTTTCTATTTCTTTTACCCTCTTCTTTCACCACCAAATTGTATGACCCTGTGATATCCCGCCTGCCCATGCTCACCCCTCTGCTCCCACCCCTTTTCCTTTTGATCTCTGATACACATTTTACTAGTTATCCTTCTATTAATGGTCTTACTCAGTATTTGTTCTTATGAGACTGAATTAGTTCACTCAGCATAACACTTGTATGTTTTGAAACCATTGCTCTTGAGTGTTGCTTTGTAATCTATTGTGTTGATAATGGTCCTTTCTGATTAACAGTCAGTTGCAAAAGGACAGCTTTTAGGCTATCAGATCGGAAAAAGTTCTTATTTGTTCTCATTGCTAATAAAGATGATCCAACAAAATGTGGAAACTATGGAACAATGTCATTAATACTACATGCAGGCAAAATACTGCTGAAGTTCATTCAAAAAACACCTAGAACAGTACATATGGTAAGGACTTCAAGATGTGCATGTGGGATTTATAAGAGGCCATGGCACTAAAAATTTCATTGTTAATGTCAGGTGGATCCTGGCTAAAAATAAAGAACACCTGGAATGCCTACTTACGCTTCACTGAGCATTCAAAGGCATTTGACTGTGTGGATCATAACAAGTCATTGCGAACTTTCAAAATAATGGGAATCCCAGAGCACTTAATTATGTTTGTACAAGACGTATACATGCAATACTAATACAAAAGGGTGATATTCAAACCAAGCAAGGGAACACTATACAGTTGAAAATCAAGAAAGATGTGTGTCATAGTTGTATCCTCTCTCCATACTTATTAAATCTATATGCTGAGTTGGCATCTATGAAAAAGAATGTGGCATCAAGATCAAAAGAAGACTCATCAATTACCAACATTTTGCAGATGACATAGCCTTGCTTACCGAAAGTGAGGAGGACCTGAAGTCCTTGTTGAGCAAGATCAAAGAATACAGTTTTCAATAAGGATTGCATCTCAAAGTCAAGAAAACAAAGATTGTTACCACTGAACAGATAGGTAACATCACAATAGGTAGAGAAAATATTGAAACTGTTAGCAATTTACTCTTAGTTGGATCCACAATTAACACACTTGGTACTAGCAGTCAGGAGATCAGGGGACATACTGCACTGGGAAAGCCTACAGTTGGAGATCTCTCCAAATTATTGGGGAGCAATGATATAAGTTTGAGGATTCATGTGCACCTGATTCAGGCCATGGTCTTTCTGATCACTTGCTATGCATCTGAGAGCAGGACAATGAAGAAGAACAACAGAAGAATACATGCTTTTGAGCTATAGTGTCAGAAAAGAGTGCTGGATATCCCATGGACTGGTAAAAGAACAAACAAAAATGTCTTGAAAAAGGTGTAGCCAGAATAGTTTTTGGAGGCAAAGATGATGAGGCTTCACCTTATGTACTTTGGGCATGTTCCTCAGAAAGGCTATTGCTTGGAGAAGTACATAATGCTGAAAAGGCAGAGGGTTGGTGAAAGAAAGGAAGACCTTCAGCCAGGTGAACTGACAAGATCACTGTCACAATGGGCTCTAGTGTGTCAGGAAGTGTGAAGAAGGCACAGGATAGCACAGGGCTCAGATCTGTTGTTCATAGGGTTGCTATTAGGTCATTATAGGGTCTCTATGGGTAATACTCTGTGGCACATACCAACAACAAGAACAAGAACAATAACCAGATAGTTTGCCAAGAAATTGTCTTCCAGATTTCTTTATGGAAGTGAATGAGACAAATTTCACTGGGAAAGTCTGCTCTCAGGACTTTCTTCAAAGTCCTGAAGAACAATTATATCTATTTAAAGATCAAAGTGAGTCTGATTCAAGCTGTGGTCAATCAACTGTTATGCTATGTGACAATAAATAAGTGTGACAGAAGAAGAATTGATGCCTCTGATTTTGCTTTTGGAGAAAAGTAGTGAATTATCTCATGGAGAGTTAAAAGAACAAATAAATATGTCTTAGAAATATTTTAATTAGAGTGCTCATTTGGAGGCAAGGATAGTGAAGCTTCATCTCACAAACTTTGGAAATGTTGCTAGAAGGAGCTATTCCTTGAAAAGGAATATCATGCATGGAAAGTTAGTGCATCAGCAAAAGATAGAATGGCATTCA
This sequence comes from Elephantulus edwardii, assembly GCF_000299155.1. NCBI lineage: Eukaryota > Metazoa > Chordata > Mammalia > Macroscelidea > Macroscelididae > Elephantulus > Elephantulus edwardii. Next base: position 98,522 of record NW_006400004.1, read on the forward strand.
ATGAGATGGATTGACAGTGTGACTACATCAATGCGCTCAAGTATATCAGAGATGATAAGGATTACACAGGATAGAATAGGGTTCAAATCTTTTGTTCTTAGTGTTGCTATGAGTCATCTGTTGTTCTTTGGGTTACTATGAGTCATACTTCACTCAATGGCACCTACAAACCACAATAACAGCAAGAGAATGAGTAATTCCCATTTGCATATATGTATTGAAATATCCCAAATGATAGCCTATCAATTTCTGGAAGCTTTAGGCCACCAATGTCTTCAGTGCAAATTGAGCCTCTTTCAGTATCATTGGTTCTTGATCATATACTATATACTGTCTCTTGAAATTCTTGAACTTTAATCAGTTATATTAAAGAATATTTACCAATCACTAAATTGATTCTTTGTATAAAAATACAAGCATCACTTGTATAAAAGTTATCATTCAAAATGAAACTACACCACATGCAGATTTTCCATTTTTAACTCAAATGCATTCATATCCATTGATAAGATTTGCTACATTGACCATACTAAATTTTTTTTTTTAAATCCCCAGATAAACTTAATAAACTTAGCCAGGAGAGGTAAAAATATTGTTATAAGGTGGCCTAGTGACAAGAACCTGGACCGCAAACCTAAATGTATGCAGCTCAAAGCCACCTACTGCTTTGTTAGAGTAGGACAGACAATCTCCTCTTATGCAGTTAACTGCCTCTGAAAATTCCAACTCTATGGTACACAGCAACAATTACGTTCTTAATTAGCAAATACACTAGATATCCATATATATATTATACATAAGTTGAGGGACAGAACTTTTTCTTTACAATTAACTAAAGGTGACAATTTATTACGAATTGTTTTCCCCTGCATGAAAACCTTTTTTATCCCTATCTATACAATAGCGTTAATGAAGGGTTTTGTTAGATGAATTTCATGTATTTAATTTTCAATTCCCCTGAGCATTAAACAAAAGCTCCAAGAGCCTAAAGATGACAAAAAATTAAACCAAAAAAAAAAAAACCAAAACAAAACAACAACTCTGAAGTAAAAAACCTTGTTCCTATGGGATCAATTTCAAACCATGCTAAAACATTTGTTAGTTACACAGTAGAACTGCTCCATGGAGTTTTTGTGACTATAATCTTGGAAAATGTGCATTACCAGAGCTTTTACCTGCACCATCACTAGTGAGTTTAAATCACTAACATTTAAGTTAGTGATTAAGTTAGTTTGCACTACACAGAGATCTCAGAGGCTATTGTAGTTGGGTAACATCAAGTCATAACATCAACCCGTAGCAAAGCTATAAACAACAGGCCTTAATGTTTTCCTATTCTGAACCCTTACCATCTCTGATATATTTGAATTAGTTGTTACAGTCACTGTTTCAATCCTTCTTATTTAGGATCTTTCTCTTTTTCCAACTTTCCCAGCATGATGCCTTTTGTAAGGACTGACCCCTACTGACAACATGCCCAAAGTAGGTGAAGTTTCACTACTTCTTTACCTCTAATTGGGCAATGGAAATAGGTGTGTCAGAGTCTGGGAGACTCGTTCAGGACAGGGCAGAGTTCAGAGCTATTGTACATAGGGTCACTAAGAATTGCAGGCAACTCAACAGCACATAACAATGAAACAGTGCTCTTGTGGCCTAGTGGTAAGAAATGGCTCTGCAATTCTAAAGGTGAAGAATGGGCAATTGCCTCATGGAAGATTAACTGTCAATAAAAACACACTGGAGAGTCAGCTATGGGTTGGTTCCAACTTGATGGTACAGAACCACAACAACAAAATTGACATAGTGACTTCAGCTAGGATGTAATGTGTCAGAGATAATGGGGATAGTATAGGATAGGGCAGGGTTAAGGGTGCTGTTCAAAGGGTCTCTTATGAGTCATACTGTCCTCAAGGGCACCTAACAACAACCACTTCCTCCTCCTCCTTGTTCTTTAGGCAGTCCATGGAATATTCACTGTTCTTCTCCAAACCCACAATTCAAAGGCATCAATTCTTCATCTACTCTTCTCTTATTCTTTGCCCAACTTTCAGATGCATAGAAAACTGCCCCCGCCCCCCCATTGCTTCCTATCTTAGAGGTACACAGGCAGAGCACAGTCAAAAAAGTGAATAAACCGAAGATTGAAAGGAAAGCTATTGAAGAGTCTGAAACGAAAGCTATTGAAGAGTCTAAGATTAACTAAAATAAGTTTGTGTCCTTTCAGTGTTGTTGTTGTTGTTGTTGTTATGTGTCCTTCAGTCAGATCTAATAGCTGATCCTGCAGCCAGTTTTAGATGCAGTAAATTGCGGGAAAGGTGATTGCTTATCTCTCTCCTGCAGAGCAGTTTCTGGATTCAAACGGCATGCCTTTTTGTTGACAGCTCAATTCCAACCTCTAAAGTCATTGTTATTGGTAGCAATGTTTTTCATAATGACAAAAAAATGACTATTAGTCATATTCAAATTGCATACTCTTCAACATTGTTCATATATTTTCTTAATTCTTCCTAGATTACACTGAAGAAATGTGAACCAAAGACTTCCAGAAACAAAATATTACTGATTTCCATGAATTGCTGAGTGATGATGGTGAATTCAGTGAGAGCCTGTTAGTACAAAATACCTTTGACAGGAGAAAAACCTTCAGCATATTGAATGAGCCTATTATCTGAAAGTCCTGAAAATCACTCTACAATTGTACAGTGAATTTCACCTCAGAAAGTGCCCTAAAATGATGAACTTATAAAGACTTATTTCATACTCATCTCACCTCTGCTGTCACCATGATTTCTGAAGAGTGATTACTAATAAGGTTGTCTGAGAAGCTAAAGCCATTCATCTAGGGCACTCACTTCTGATATTGCTGAAATGGAAAATCAACGCTTCACATTTTCTGTCAGACAATGTAAAAAAATAAAAGATTGGTTGCTAACATCACCGAAATAAAACACTAAAACCAAGAAAGTTTCCAAGTCAAATGTACTTTTTGACATTTTTAAATTCTTGTTTATAAAAAATGTGCTTTTTCATGACACTTCCATTAATTTATTTATTATTATTAAGAAGTTTAACTAGAGTTTGATTATGTTTCTAGCTCTTATGACCACCAGACTTCGGCTATTATTAATGGATTCTTGTAGCTATTTCTCTTCATTTTACATCTTGCCACAATCGCAAATGAAGGTTAATCACTGAGTGAAATGTTAACTCGATCAGTATTATTAAAGAAGTTCTATTATGAGGAGACAGCTCTTTTCTGCACTTTATTGGACAACATTCTGCTGATAGTGATAAGATTTAGAAATGGAGGATAAATTTTGCTTCCTACTCTGTATTAGTCTAAAAGCTCTGCTGAAACAAGTCCACCATGGGTGATCCTGCTACTATTGAAAACAGTGGTGGCATAATTTCTAACAGCAACACAGAAGCCATTTCAGTGTTAGAAACTGACAGATAAGAATTATAGAGCACGTACGAAACACTCCGGTTGGAAGTAGAATTTCAAATTACCATTTCAGGAAAAATAATAAGCCAATGTGTCATTACACCCAATATTATCTGTGTTATTTATTGGTTAGTTTAGCATCAACAAATCACTTTGGACTTAGTAAAGCACGTATCATATTTGGGAATATAATTTCTTATAAACTGCAATATTTTTGGATAAGTAAAAAATTTGAACTCTATATATCCAAATGCAAGGTTGTATCATCTGCATATAGCAGATGGTTGATAGATCTTCCACCAAACTTAACCCCACATTTTTCCTCATAGAGCTCAGCCTCCTGGATAATCTGTTCTGCATACAGTTTGAAAAGGTATGGAGATAAGACACATCTCTGGCGTACGCCCTTCCCAATTTTGAACCATGCAGTGTTTCCTTGCTCTGTTTTGACGACTGCCTCTTGGTCCACGTATAGGTTTCTCGTTAGCACGATCAAGTGTTCTGGGATTCCCATTCTTCTCAGAGTCAGCCACAGTTTGTTATGATCCACACAGTCAAACATCTTTGCATAGTCAATGAAACACAGATATACCTTCCTCTGGTATTCCCTGCTTTTAGCTAATATCCATCTAACATTAGCTACAATATCCCTAGTACCAAGACTCCTTCTGAACCCAGACTGGACTTCTGGCAGTTCTCTGCTGATGTGTTGTTCCAGTCTTTTTTGGATAATCTTCAGTAGACTCTTGCTTGCATGTGAAATTAATGATATTGTTCTAGTTTCCACACTCTGTTGGGTCACCCTTCTTTGGGATGGGAACAAATATAGATCTCTTCCAGGCAGTTGGCCAGGTGGTTGTTCTCCAGATTTCTTGGCACAACTTGGTAAGCACGTCCAGGGCAGCATCTGTTAGCTGAAATATGTTAACTGATATACCATCTATTCCTGGGGCCTTATGCAATATGGATTTAGGCTCAATGTCAAGAAGACAAAGATTCTCACCACTGGGCCAACTGGCAGCATCAGAATGGATGGTGAAGAGATTGTAATTGTTCACAGCTTCAGTTTGAGTGGCTCCACAGTCAACACTATCGGCACCAGCAGCCAGGAAATTAGAAGACGTATAGCCATGGGAGAGTCTGCTGTTAGGGACTTCTCCAAAGTACTGAAGAACAATGGTGTCTCTCTGGAGACTAAGGTTCGTCTGATGCAGGCCATAGTCTTTGCTATCACTTGTTATGCATCAGAGAGTTGGACAATGACTAAGGAGGATAGAAGGAGAATTGATGCCTTTGAGCTGTGGTGCAGGAGAGGAGTATTGAGGGTACCATGGACCGCTAAGAAAACAAACAGATTCATCCTGGAAAGGGTCCTTAGAGGCAAGGATTCTAAGCCTCCGTCTAACATACTTTGGACATGTTGCAAGGAGGGACAGGTCCTTGGAGAGGGACATCATGTTTGGTAGGGTGGAGGGACAGCGCAGAAAGGGAAGGCCCTCTATGGGGTGGATTGATCAGTGATTGAGGTAATCGGGATGGGTGTATCAGAGATGGTCCTATTGGCACAGGACAGAGCAGAGTTTAGAGATGTTGTACATAGGGTCACTATAAGTCGCAAGCAACTTGACAGCACATAACAACAACAACAACATATCCAAATGAAGTGGTTCTCTTGCTATGTGGTACAGTAAATCATGAAAATATCCAATATAAATGGTAGCTATAGTGTTAAAATCTGTTGCTCCTTTATAATGGAGTTAGTGTACATAATCATTACATGTTATCAAATGATTAAGAAAGAATTCAACTGTTAGCAAAAATGTTAGCTGTTCAAATCCTATGGTATTTCTGTGGGAGAAAGTTGAAACAGTAGCTTTCGTTAACATTTATGTTTGGAAATGTGTTAGAGGATAGTTATATATTGGAATTAACTGTAGTCAGTTTGAATTTTTAATTTCTTAGGAATAATGTGAAGTTAAAAAAATCATAGATTTTTAAGGAAAGAATGTAATATACTATCTAGAAAATATACTCATGTGTGGCTTTTGGGTTAGCAGCACAGATCCTTGGGGACTTCATCACCAAGATACAGAAACTTCATCTGCCTGACCTGGGGCATTATTTCAGGAGGGCCTAGTCCTTGTAAAAAGCAAAAGCAGAGGATCTGAGACAGAAAGGAAGAGCCTCAGTGCGATGGATTGACTGAGCATGGTGGAGATCATGAAGATGGTGCAGGAGAAGACAACTTTTCTTTATGTTGTTCATGGGATTAATATGAGTAGCAGTTGACTCATAGTACCTAAACCCAACAAATAACGAGTGGCATCCACTTCCTAAACAACATGCCTCTGGAAACTCTATAAACTTTGACAAATATCGATAGTTGCAGAGAATCTTCAGGTCTTTGGTTCATAGGATCACTAAGAGTTGTGCTTGATTTGAAACAATCAACAACAAAAGCAGTATTACCTTATTAAATTCTCACAACAATATTCACAATAAAGGCCCTATGAACAATTATTCTGAACCCTGTCCTAACCCGTGCCATTTTCACAATCCTATCAAAGGTCTTCTTTTCATTGACCCTCCACCTTTCCAAGCTTGATGTCCCTTTCCAAGGAATAGCCTCTCCTAGAAACATGCTTGAAGTATCTGAGACAAAACTATATCATCTTTTCCTCAAAGGAGTACTCTTTCAACACTTTCTCCAAGACATATTTGTTCCATCTTTTGGCTGGCTGTGGGATACTCTTCTCCAACATCACAACTCAAAGGAATCAATTCTTTTGTCATCTTTACTTATTGTCCAACTCTCTGACACAAAAACAGATGATTGAGAAGACCATGGCCTGAATTATGGCTATCTTGGTCTTGAAACTGACATCATTACTCTTAGGTATACATAAAAACTGTAATTTTTTTAATTGAGGCCAAAAATTCCATATATAAAAACTTTATTAATTCATTGTTCCAACTCCATTTCCCAGTAACTATCTTATGTTTTCTCACTAATAATTATTTCAATATTGAACGTTCTTTCCACTTCATAATGTTATTATATTAATCTAGTCTAAATATGTATTTTGTTTCTATGTATTATTTGAATTTTCATGTAATTTTAATTAAATGTATGCTTTTTCACTTTCTTTCCTCTCATGTTTCTTCTACAACAAACAGAAGACAGATCCTCCTTCCCCTAAGTTATTATGCTAGCTGCTTTTCTTAAATTTTGTATTAATCAATCTGACTCTTTAATGATCTTCAAAATAATTCTTTCCCCAGACAATTGCCTGTGTGCAAAGGCACTGTTGTTTTAGTGAAAACATGTTACTATTTCCAGAGAAAAAGTTAAGAATCAAATGGAAGACTGACTAGTAAAAGAAAATAGATAATAAAAAATTTAGGGAAAATCAGAAAATGAGAAGAAAAATTGGAAGAATTTTTAATAAGAACTGAAATAATTTGGAATGAGAAAAGGAAACCAGAAACAATGTGTAAAAACAAAAAAGACAGTGAAAGGTTTGAGACATATTGCTAGATACTATGGAGTTAAGCCAATTCATAGTGATTTTATATAAAACAGATTGAAACTTTGCCCATTCTGGCACCATTCTTACAATTTCAATTTACTTAATCCTCCCATTTTTGCTCTCACTGTTTTGTTTGTTCTCGTGCACGGTTTTCCTCTCCTGCACTAATCCTCTATTTTCCAAGAATGACATCTTTTATTAAAGATTGGTACCTCATGACAACATAGCAAAAGCATGTGAGGAGTCTCACCATCATAACCAAGGAACACTTTGCTTGAACTTCTCCTAACACAGATCTATTTGCTGCATAGGAAGTTTGTGCTGTATTGAATACTGTCTGCCAAAACCATAATGCAAAGGCATTAATTGTTCTTGAGCTTTCCATATTCATTGTCCAACTTTCATACACATATGGAGCAAAGGTAGATACTATGGTACAGATCAGACAAATATCAGTCTTTAAACTGGCATCCTTGCCCCTTAGCATTTAAAAAAGGTTTTGGGCAGCACATATGCTGAGTGCAACTCCTATTTTGATTTTCTGATGACCACTGCCATGGCTATTAATGTTATAAGGAGGGAGAGGTCCTTGGAGAGGGACATCATGCTTGGGAGGGTGGAGGGATGGCATAAGAGGGGAAGACCCTCTATGAGATGGATTGATTCAGTGACGGGGGTAATTGGAATGGGTGTATCAGAGACTGCGATTGGCACAGGATAGAGCAGAGTTTAGGGCTGATGTATATAGGGTCGCTATGAGTCGCCAGCGGCTTGATGGCAAATAACAGTTACAATAACATTGTCTATTAAAGTAGCTGTGGAGATTTTACTTCTGTTGGTTTTAAGAGGTAATCAATTTTGAGGGTTATAGTCTTTGATCTTCCTTACTAAGTTGGTACTTTAAATTATCTTCATTTTCTGAAAGCAAGAGAGTGCCATTTGTACATGAAAAGTTTTTAATTAATCTTTCTTCAATCCTGATGCCATATTCTTCTTTATATATTCCAACTTCTCAAATTATTTGCTCATAGTGTAGATCAAATATGGTGAAAGAACAATCTTGTACATATGGTCACTATGAGTCAGAGTCAATTCTTCAGCATCTAACAATAGTGACAACTATGATGAGAGGGTTTGAACTTGGGCGTAGACGAAATTATAAAGATCGCCCAGGAAGAAGGCAAGGTTTCAGTCTCTTGTTTGTAAAGTTTTTATTAATCATTAAGAACTCCATGGAACAAAAAATAAAAAAAAAATTAAAAAAATAAGAACTCCATGGAACCTAATGAAAACAACTAAAGGAATGTCATTTATTAGCAACTGATTGTAGCATGAAGTTTTTCTTCTAGATAAAGCTTGAATTCTATTTCTAATTGAAAATACTGTGTGCTCTTTAGAAAGTTTCTCTGAGTTTCTGAAAAAAAATTTTTTTTGGTTAAGATTAGGTGTTGTTCCTGCACATGTTTGTAAAGGTTGTTACAAAAGTAATAATATTTTTGCCAAAGCGCCCAGAACCTGAATACAATATGTTGTTTCTCAGAACCTGAATACAATATGTTGTTTCTCATGGGTGGAGCTGAAGGAAGACTAGCAAAGCAGAATGTAAATCCAGAAAGGCTAGAGTTCACTCAGGCCC
>NW_006400004.1:107470-108312 GCF_000299155.1 Elephantulus edwardii
ACATTCTTTGCCCTTTACATAATGCATTAGTTTTGACTAACAACAGCATCAATATTGTTATTCTCTATGCACCCCAGAATGATTTCACTTAATTCCTGCAAGAAATTTGGGAGGGGGAATATAGGAACAGTTCTACCCTATTTTGTGAAAATTTGAAAACCAGTTTTACAGTTTGACGAAATGAGAGATATTCCATCTCTGAAAAAACAAACTATGCTGTCCTTGAGGTAAAGATTACTTAATTACTTGGATTTAACTGGTAATTGGAAATAATTTTACTTAATAGTCTAAAGGTAGGTTGCTTGTTTTATGTTTTTTTGGAATGGATACTGAATTAAGATTTTCAAAATACTGGTTTAAAATCTGTTATGTCATAAGAGTGTGACTGATCCAAGATTCCATGGAATAAATTGGAAGCATTAGACTCAAACTGATAGCTGAGAAGTAAGACTGACTCATATATGACCTTTTATCTAATTTCTGGGACTGTAAATTACACAGAAAGAGATTGCTCATCTTTCTCTCACAAGGTAGCCAGTGGACGCAAACTGCCAGAAAGGTACCATCATTGGAAGGACAATGTAGGGATCTATATAAGAATAAAAAATATGGGGAGCTCTGGTGGCCTAGTGGCAAGGAGCTGCAACTACTATCCCAGAGGCGAACGGTTCGAATCCACCAGATGCTTTGCCGGGTAAGGAGGGACACCTCCTCCTGTACCAGTCAGCTCTGATTTGACGGTACACGCACACAAAAATAATAAAATAAAGAATAAAAAATATTGAAATATTACCATACATTTTTTATGGCCGTATTTTAATATTCTATTTTAGGAAATAAAT
>NW_006400004.1:108412-121136 GCF_000299155.1 Elephantulus edwardii
CACACAAAAATAATAAAATAAAGAATAAAAAATATTGAAATATTACCATACATTTTTTATGGCCGTATTTTAATATTCTATTTTAGGAAATAAATTTTCTTCATTCTCTTAACATTACCTAACCAATAGTTTCATTGATTTACCTGTAAATTCAGTTTTTTTCTGGTTTTTATCATTTTAACAATCCAATTAAAGTTTGCAGATAATCTTTTGTTGTACATAGGGGCGCTATGAGTCGCAAGCGACCCAACAGCACATAACAACAACAGCAACAACAATGAAAGAAATGTTTGTAGCTTTGCAACAGATAAGGAACTATCATTTCGTAACAATATTTTAAAATGCAGTGGTATCTCCTTAGCTGAGAAGCGTAATTGTAAGAGACCTCCTTATCTAGCTGAAATAATTTATCTTCTCGGCCTAGAAGAACATTATTGATGAAGACCTCCTTATCAAATTGAAATCCTTTGTTGGTGGTTGAGGTTTGCACCACTATCCTGTAATATGTAGTTGAGATCCACTCCTTTTACAATAATATAAGACTTTATGACATTAATAAGTGAGTGAAAAAAGCCAAACATCTTAAAATTATTGTGAAATAAAAATTGACTCATAAATGACAATATAATGGGTTTTCAAGGACTATATATCACATAAATTGGAGGAAAAGTCATCAACAACTATCATCATGCAGACGACACAACCCTGCTTGCTGAAACTCAAGAGTACCTGAAGCTCTTGCAGCAAAAGGTCTAGAACTGCAGCTTTCAATATAAATTGAAGCTCAACATCAAGAAAACAAAGACTCTCACCACAGGGCCAATTGACAGCATTATGATAGATGGTGAAGAGATTGATATTGTTAATAACTTTAGTTTACTTGGTTCCACAATCAACACTCTTGGTACCAGCAGTCAGGAAATCAAAAGATACATTGCATTGGGAAAGTCTGATGGCAGGGACATTTGTAGAGAATGGAATAAACAAAGACGTCAGTCTGGAGGCTGTGGTATGCCTGATCCAGGTCATAGTTAGTCTTCACACTTACTTTCTATGCATCAGAAAGCTGGACAATGACTAGAGATGATAGAAAAAGAATTGATGCCTTTGAGTTGTGGTGCTGGAGAAGAGTATTGAACATACCATGGACTGACTGCCAAGGGAACAAAGGGGTCTCTTCTGCAGAAGGTGAAACCAGGTTGCTCCTTGGAGGCAAGAATTCTGAAGCTCTGTCTGATATACTTTGGACATGTTGCAAGAAGTGAATGGTATTTGGAGAGGGACATCATGCTTAGCAGAGTGCAAGAAAAGAAGACCCTCAGTGAGATGGATTGACCCAGTGATTGGGGTAGTGGGTGTACCTGTGTCAGAGATAATAAGATTGGCTCAGAATAGAGGAGGGTTCAGAGCTGTTATACATATGATTGTTATGAGTCTCAAGTGACTCACAACACTTAATAACAAGAAGAATATCTTTAGTGATTTCCATAAATCATAGCTTCAACCTCCAACATAACCAGATAGCAGTGGCAGGAACCCTAAGACCAATCCTGTAAGCTTTGAATTTGAAACTGTATATGCATCTTAACTATGTCTTTTAATCACTATGTTTGCCTTACAAAGTTGCTCAGAACCAACAAATATAAACAGTAGTCAAGATTCAGTTGAATTCTGCCAGTGCCACCGCTAATGGGCTTTCTCCATTCTAGAATGGTTTGTGCTTCTGTCTTTGTTCAGTTAATAGCAGTGCTTTTATTAAGGTGTTCAAGTTTGTGATACCCATTTTCCCTGGGACAGAAGCCAATCTTGATAAATCTAATTCTCAAAACATAGTGCCTGGAGAAGGAGCACCTGCTACCTTGTGAACAGCTGTTATTGTATGCTGTCAATATCCCCTTAATCTCTGTAGAAGGAAGAGGGGGAAGTTCAGTCAATCATGCTGAAATGAAAATGGTTGATCATTACATCTTCCTTCTCTTCTTTTTATAAGAAGTCCTGGTAACATAGTAGGCTAGATATTGAGTTGAGAACCAAAAGGTTGTCAGAAAAAGAGAAAACCACCAGAAACTTCAAAGGAGAAACATGGGACAATTTCCACCAAATCCTTAATAGTCACAGCACTGAAAACCCAAAGGAGGGTTACCATAAGTTGGAATCAACATGACAACAGATAGCTTGGATTTTCTAGGATTTTTCATTTGTTTTGATCTTTTCTTTATTAAGCCATTTTACTTAGCTTTTGGAACAGTTTGCTCTTTCTGAAAACAAAATGATTTCCCTATACACACATGAGGAGATTCTCTGCTAAAGAAAGATGTAATTCTCTGCTTCTGAAAAGAGCATAATCTTGAAAATTCTGTGCAGGAATTCTAACCTGCATTCATGGGTCCTTATCAGTCAGAATTGACTTGACAGCAGTGAGCATTTGTAGTTTATGCATATAGGATAACTACACAGAATAAACAAGAACTCAAAATAAAAAGTATGTTGTTCTTTATTCTTAGTATAATACATCTGGGAGAGGATGCAGCTGGGAGTGTTCTTTAGAGGCAAGAATGATGAGACTTCATCTCACATACTTTGAGCATGTTGCTAGGAGGTGCTATTTCTTGGAGAAGGACATGATGCAGGGAATGGTGGAGGGTCAGCGAAGGAGAGGAAGACCCTCAACAAGGTAGATTGAGCACAGTGACTGCTGCAGTGGGCTTTTGTGTGTCAGAAATGCAAGAATAGTGCAGGATAGAATAGGGTTCAGATCTTTTGTTCATAGAGTTGCTATGAATCATATTTGTTGGTATTTAACAACAAAAACAACAACAACAACTCAGAATAAAACTTATGTTCAAATTTCATATTTTTTAAACAAAAAAAAGGTAATCCCTGAAGTTAAAAATAAACAAATGAACTCCAAGAGAAAACTTAACCTATTCAGAGAAATGCATGCATCTTTTCCTAATGACATGGCCAGATTTCAAATCATGGTGATGGGAAAATAAAGGATAACCATATCTTCTCACAAAAGGAGGATGACTGTATTGTCCCAATCATGACCTTAAATATCACAAACACTGTTGCTCTTACCTCTCAATTCAACATTCATTTCTACCAAATGTACCTTACCAACCTGAGAAAAATTAATAATCTTTTTTACTTTTGAAATTATCAATAACAACTTAATTAACATTTGAGGAGAGAGTCTTCTTTGTATATTCTGAATCCATATAAGAAAGGCCATTGTCATCTTCAGAAATTGTAAAGATATTATTTATTAAAACAATCAAAACAACAATCTCTTCAACAAATGGTTCTGTCCAAGAGTCTTATAACAAAAGTTTAAAGAATACTCCTGGGCCAAGAAAAAGACTGACAACCCAATTACAAAATGGGCAAAAGACATGTAAAGAATTTTCACAAAGGACGATACTCGAATATCAAACAGACACATGAAGAAATGCTACAAATCACTGGCAATAAGACAGATGCCATTCAAAACCACAATGAGGTTCCATCTCACTCTAGTAGAAGTGGCGAAGTTTAACAGGGCAGCAAGCAATAGATGCTGGAGAGGATGTGGCAAGAAAGGAACTCTTATACATTATTGGTGGGATTGTAAAATGCTGCACCCAACTATACCGCTACTTGGAATGAGAACTCAGATTTGTACACCAGTGTTCATAGCAGCATTATTCACTTTCACAAGAACACGGAAACAGCCCAAATGTCCAACCACAAATGAATGGATTGAGAAATTATGATATACTCACACAATGGAATATTATGCCCACACAGGAGCAATAATTTTGTAAATTATTACCTAATTTGGGAGGTACTGGAGAGCATTATGCTGAGTGAATTAACTCAGTCCCACAAGGACAAATATTGTATATTACCATTATTGTAGAATAAGTTTAAGGATCCAGGAGGGGTGGGAGAGACTGGAAACAGAGGGATGTGGATGTACAGGGGAAAGACGGGATTAATCATTGGGCTGTACAATTTGATGGGTTGGGGAGTCAGGAAAATGGAAAGAATTTGTTCGAATTTGTATCAGAATTTTATAAATAAACTAGTGAAAAGAAAAAGTCAACTTGGGGAGGAGGGAGAGAGGGAGAGGGAGTAGACCGTGCAACAATGAATGAATAAAAATCTAACTTTTCTGTAAACTTTTGTTAAAATGACAATTAAAATAAAAATTTTGTATTTAAAAAAACAGAACAAAACTGGACTTCTACCTACAGAAAGCTAAAGCATGATCCACACTTCACATCAGACACAAAAGTAAACTCAAGATGGATCAGAGATCTGGGAATAAAGTCCCAAACCATAAAGATCATAAAAGAATAAAAGGTGATGAAACTTAGAAGCCCTAGCCCTTAGCCTATGATATACATAGGCTGGCAAATACAGCTAGAAATGCATAGCTGGGAACGGATAACATAGAGAAATGGAATCTTATAAATATTGAGTCCTGTGTGTATAAAAATCTTTTTTCCAAAAGCATGAAAAGAAAACCTACTTACTAGAAATAAGTATTCTTCAATATCACAGACAAGGGTCTCATAAAGAAAATGTACTGAGTACTACAGGGCTTCTACAAGAATAAAAATTGATAAACCAATCACAAAATGGCAAGACACATGGGAAGACTTTTCAAAAATAAAGACATTTGGATGACCAATAGATAAATGAAAAAATACTCAACATCATTGGCCATCAGAGAGATGCAACTTAAAACCACAATGAGATAGCTTCTCATCAGAGTGGGAATGACAAAGTTTAGAAGGACAGCAAGCAGTAAACATTGGAGAGGAAATGGAAATAATTGAAACTCTCATATATTGTTGGTGAGATTGTAAAATACTACAACAATACTGGAAAGCAGTTTGGCATTTTCTAAAAAAACTGAACATAGAAATTCCATATGACTCAGCAATTTCACACCAAGAAAAACAGAACTGAGACACAAATGAAAATTTCTACACTGATATTGATTGTTGCATCATTTACAATTGCAAGAACATGTAAACAAACTAAATGTCCATCAACAAATGAATGGATTGAGAAATTATAATCCTTTCACACAATGGAATTCTATATCGATACTCAGGAGAAAGGATTTTCTTAAATATTAAATAACATTGGAGAGGCTAGCGGACATTATGCTGAGTGAACTAACTCAAGTCTCACAAAGACAAATACTGCATAAGACTATTACTGCAAAAGTAGAAGGTTAACTAGAAAGATGTGAATAAAAGTAAAAAATAGGAAGGTGAGGGGACAAAGGGGATTAGGGAAGGAAATGAGGAAAATCAGGAGGTAGCTGAGTCTGGTGAACAGAGGGAGGGCCTGAAGGAATTAGGATAAGATCTAGTGAGGATTTTGAAAAGATAAAGTGAAGATCAGTTTAAATAAATGGTGATTAATTATATAAAAAAAAGTGTATGGAAATTATAGTATGAAATACAACGTGAATAAAGGAATGTGTGAAACACAATGTACATGAATGAAACACAATGTATACAAGTTTTGTATGTAAATCAATATAAAATTTTAAAAGCAAAAGAAAAACAACCCAAACAATATTACTTTCAACATTCCTAACTTTCAGGTGAAAATATTAATGTCAACTCAATATATGTTATGTTGTTATTGTTGTTATGTGTCGTCGAGTCATATGTTATACAAAACTACATTTCTGAAAGGTCATAGAAAATTGTTGTGTCAGTAGATATATAAGGTCAGAGAAGACAAATAATACTGTGGAGGCGGAAAACGATTTCTTACTACAAGCAATTAAATTAACCTATATTTTTGCTTAAGGATAACACCACATAATAAACTTGAATCACATTATTTAAAAAAAACTGACTTAATCTCAAAATAAAATCTTGTTGTTATACACAATATAAAATAAAAATGTAAAAACCCGTAATATATGTACATAAAATACAATGTATGTGAATGTTTTTATGTAAACCAATAAAATTATGTAAAAAAATCATAATTTATTCTCATTTCAGAATTCATTCAAATATATTAAAATTTATCATTTGAAACTTTATTTCCTTTGTTTCTTTAAATGTAAAAACAATTTTCTTTTGCATGCAAAATTTATAATAAAGAATTTGGTTTGGCCCCCTGAGCAATCAAGAACTCTTGTTTTCCAAAATAGTCAAGAAGGCTCACACTTGGGGTCGGGAGTGGGGGCAGAGTTGAACATAGTCATACATACTCATTTATTGGACACATACTAGCAATGCATTAAAGTTCAAGTTACGCACACTCAATGAAGTACTAATGATTAGGGGACCTGGGACCTTGAAGCACCCTCTGGGGACTTTGATTAGTGAGAAAATTTATGCACAGAACTCAGAGTCAATGGAAGGGTCATGATGTGCACTTTCTCAGACTTTACCTGATAGGTCTTTATACTTGTATCTTCTATTTATAAGTTCTTTAAACCACTTTAGCCAATTATGAAATAAAGTCAATAAGAGATTGTTATAGTGTTGTTATTATGTACCTTAAATCAGTTTCAATTTATAGCTTACCCTCTAGTAGGTTTTCAGATTGCTCAACTTTCTCCCTTGTAATAGCTGGTAATTTTTTGTTATTTTTGGGTTTTTTAAAATAAATAAAATTTTTATTTTATACTGGTTTACTTACAAAGTTCTTACTATCTGGATATTTTCACACTGGATAGTTCTGAAACTTGTGCCTTTGGAATGGTAACACAACCTCTTACTATTATTGTTACTGTTAGGTGAATAATTTGCTCAACGTACAGATTGAAAAGTTATTGTGAGAATACAAGATTGATGCACTCCCTTCCTCCAATATGGATTGAGGCTCAATGTCAAGAGACAAAAGATTCTCACCACTGGGCCAGTTGGCAGCATTAGGATGGTGGGTGAAGAGACTGAGATTGTTCACAGCTTTAGTTTGCTTGGCTCCACAAACAACACTCTTGGCACCATTACCCAGGAAATTAAAAGGTGCATTGCCATGGGAAAGTCTGCTGTTAGGGACCTCTCCAAAGTACTGAGGAGCAATAGTGTCTCTCTGGAGACTAAGGTGTGTCTGATACAGGCCATGTCTTCGCAATCACTTGTTATGCATCAGAGAGTTGGACAATGACCAAGGAGGATAGAAGGAGAATTGATGCCTTTGAGCTGTGGTGCTGGAGAAGAGTATTGAGAATATCATGGACTGCTAAGAAAACAAAGATTCATCCTGGAAAGGGTTAAACCGGGTGGCTCCTTGGAGGCAAGGATTCTGAGGCTCCTTCTAACATACTTTGAACATGTTGTGAGGAGAGACCGGTCCTTGGAGAAGGACATCATGCTTGGGATGGTGGAGGGACAGTGCAGGAGGGGAAGGCCCTCTGTGAGGTGGATTGATTCAGTGACTGGGGTAATTGGGATGGGAATGTCAGAGACAGCGTTATTGGCACAGGACAGAGCAGAGTTTAGGGCTGTTGTACATAGGGTCGCTATGAGTCACAAGCGGCTCGACGGCACATAACAACAATAACAACAGTGTCCCCCTGCTCTGTTTGCACCCAGCTTCTTAGTCTAGGTATAGGTTTCATATAGGCACAGTTGAATGTTCTGGGATCCCCATTTTTCTCAATTTCAGCCACAACTGTTATAATCCACACCGTAAAATGCCTTTGCATAGTCAATAAAGCACAAATAGACATTCTTCTGGTATGCTTTACTTTCAGTCAGGATCCATTTGACATCATCACTTATATTCCTGGTGCCACTTCTGACAATACCCTACCTATTTATAGTTCTAGTGGGTTTTTAATAATCGTCTGCAGTGTTTTGCTTGCATGTGATAGTAATAATGTAATTTTTTTTTTCAGTATCCACAATCTGTTGTACCACCTTTCTCTTGGAAATGGGAAAAAATATGGACCTCTTCCAATCTGTTGGCTGGTAGCTGTCCTCCACGTTTCTTGGCATAGATGGTAAGCACATCCAGGGCTGCATCTATTAATATGAAACAAGTCAATTGGTATCCCATTGACTCCTGGGACCTTATTTTTTGCTAATGCCTTCAATGAAGCTTCAACTTTCTTCTTTATTATAATTGTCTCCTGCTCAGTTTTTCAGTGACTCAAATTTTTCAGTGTCAGTTACTTCTTTTTGGTTCAGTGATTCTGTGTATTCCTCCCAAGATGCCTGTGTAATCTTCTTTTGATGTGTACCAGCTCATTAAATATATTGCCCATGTTGTTGTTAGATGCTGTTGAGTTGAGTACAATTCAAAATGATCCTGTGAACAACAGTTCTGAACCTTGTCCTGTCCTGTGCCATGCTCACACTTCCTGACACTCTACACTCATTTCAATAGTCACAGTGTCAATTTGCTTGATCAAGAATCTTCCTTTCCTTCACCAACCTTCCCTTCCAAGCATCATGTTCCTTTTCTCATTGCAACACGCTCAAATTATGTGAGGCAAAGTCTCATCATTCTTGCCTCCAAAGATCATTCTGACTGTACCTTCTCCAAGACATATTTGTTGTTTTGGCCATCCTTGGGATGTTCAGTGATCTTTTCCAACACCACAGCTCAAAGGCGTTGATTCTTCTTCGGTCATTCTTGTTCATTGTTCAGTATTCAGATGTATAGTAAATGATCAGAAAGACCATGGCCTGATCAGATGAACTTTAGTCCTTAAACAAACATTAAACATTAAAACATTAAAACTTAAACATTAAACATTACTTCTTGATAATTTGGAAAGGTCCCTAACTGCTGATTTTCCCAATGCAACTTGAGGCTTGAATTTGTTTTTTAGGTATCTCAGCTTGAGAAATACAGAGCAAATTTTCCCCTTTTTATCCTCCAACTCCAGTTCTCTTCACATTCCATTATAATACTTTGCTTTGTCTTCTCAACCTGGCCTTTTAAGTTTTCTATTCAGCCCTTTTACTTCAGCATCTTTTCCCTACATTTTGTCTTTTGTCACCACTTGACCACCAGAAATTCCTAAACTAGTGTTTGCCTATTTGCTAGGGTTGGAATGTCAGAATCTTAATGTCTGAAGACTCAATTCTGGATAGTTTAGAGTCAGAGAGAAAGTGCCACATGAATCTCTAGCATCACAATGATAATGTGGTGCAGGGCAAATGATGTTTTGTTAAAAACTGTGGAAGTTAACTATATTGTGCTAGTGGTTATTCATATATAATCAGGTATGAAAATTTAAAAGTTATTACCTAGGTTTTCAAGATCTCTTCCTAATTTGTTTTAGTCAAGAACATTGGTTATTAGAATTTTGAATGTTGCATTATCTTTCTTTCACTAACTTGACAAGGCAGTATTAGTGTCTAAGGGGAGAAGTTAATTATTTCTTCATTCTGAGTGAAGTAAGCAAGAATAACCAAATTCATAAGGGAGTCACATTCAGAATCCAGAGCTAATACTGCCCTGTGGTGAATGTCCTGGCTCACTTTCCCTTCTTGGAAAAAGAATTTAATCAGATGTAAGACAACGAGAAGATTGACAGTGAATGAATTTCCTGGCTTTGGCCTGGTTATGTCCTATTAAAAATAATCTCAGTGTGAGCCAAGCCCTTGTTAAAACATAGAACTGAGAGGAAGAGAGAAGAAAAAGGAGCCAAAGTAAAGAGAACTTTATGACAGAAGATGCAGAGAGTGAGACAAGTAATTTCTCTGGAAGTAAATGACTAGAGAAAAACTGCTGTGCTGAGTATGTTCTAAGTTAATATAGCTGGTTCACTTTCTCTTTTGAACTTGCTTCCATGCTTGAGTTTGGATCATGGAATATGTTGTAGAGAGTTAAAAATATAGTGAGCTTTTCACTGTGATCCATTGTTCCTGACATCACTCATGTGCCTAGAACATTACATTTGCTAGGATTGAGACATTTAGATTCAATGTTATTGGTTCCCTGGGTTTGATTAGGTAGGCCTGGTCTTAGCCACTTTGTTTGACTTTCACCTTTTATTGACTGTTAACTTGACTTTTCAGGCCTTCATTATCTAATTGGAATCTACTCTAACGTTTTGTCCACCCAACTTCCTCTTATTTCTCCTGACCTACTCAGTTCAGACCCTCACATTGGTACAATTCTAGTGCTTCAAACAAAAACAGTATGTTGTAGCGTATCATAGAGTTGGAACCGACCCATAGCTGACCCTCAACAAGTTTTCAGAGGAAGTTAATCCTTTGGGAGGAGATTGCCCAACCTTCTCCCATGATTGGCTTCAAACTTCATAGCTGCAGGATTGCAGTACAGCTTCTTGCCCCTAGCCCACCAGGCCACCAGAACTCCCTAAAATCTGAAAGGAGTATTTATTGTCTTTTTAATATTACTAGACTAAAGTAGAAGAAAATAATCTACACGCATAAAATCAGTATCATTTTTCATATGCTGTAACTAAGGAAGTTTTTCATGCTTTTCCTTTGTCTTCGTACATTCTTTTCAGGTATATTTTAGAAGATAAATTAATTAATAGCTACTGTATTGGGTAAGTCTACTCTCAGGAACATCTTCAAATTATTGAAGAACAATGATGTCAGTTTGAACACCAAGGTGCATTTGATTCAGGTCATTGTCTTTTCTACCATTTGCATTGCCTCTTAAAGCTGTACAGTGAATAAAAATTAAAGAAG
Source organism: Elephantulus edwardii (assembly GCF_000299155.1). Taxonomy (NCBI): domain Eukaryota; kingdom Metazoa; phylum Chordata; class Mammalia; order Macroscelidea; family Macroscelididae; genus Elephantulus; species Elephantulus edwardii. Next base: position 119,062 of record NW_006400004.1, read on the forward strand.
AATTGATGCCTTTGAGCTGGTGATGGTACCAACATAACAAACAGATGTGTCTTGGAGAAGGTACAGTCAAAATATTCCTTGGAGGCAAAGATTACAAGCTTCATCTCACATACATATGGGCTTGTGCTAGGAGATGCTGTTCCTTGGTGAGGGACAGCGTACTTGGAAAAATTGGAGGATCAGTGAAAGAAAGGAAGACTGTCAATGAGATAGATTGACACAATGACTATAGCAATGGGCTCAAGTGTGTCAGAGATGATGAAGTGGGTACAGAGTAGAACTGGGTTCAGAGCTGTTTATCATGGGATAACTATGAGTCCTACTTGACAGCATCTAACAACAACAACATTTAGAAACATTTGGATACAAGCAGAATCATATATTTGCATACTAACCAGAAGTGTCTTAAACCTTTCTTGTCAAAAGCAAGAATTAAGAAACAGCTGTGATATTGGCAAGCTTGTAATTCATGCCATCAACAAATATTAATGTGTTATTTATGTATGCACCAGTACTATCAGTCAAATAATTTAAAAAAATGTGTGGAATTGGGGAAAAATCTGTTGTCAAGGATTTTCCAAAGTGCTTTGAAAAGAGGAGTGTCAGTGAAAGGAAGGAAGACCCTTAACAAGGTGGATTGACCCAGGGGCTGTAACAGCAGGCTCAAGTATATCAGAAAGGGTGAGATGGCAGAGGATAGGGCAAGGTTCAGATCTGTTGTTCGTAAGGTTACTATGAGATGTAGTTTTCTAACATCATTGAATGACAGCAATATAGTAAAAAACACTGATATAAAAACAGGGAGTTCTTGTGGCCTGGTGGGTAAGTAGTTGTGCTGCCTTTGAAAACCCAAAGGCAATTTATTTGACCCCATTCGTCCCTTTGCAGGAGAAAGATGAGATTTCTCTTTCAAATTTATTTATAACTTCTGAAGACCTGAGGGTCGGCTATGTGTTGGTTTGGCCTGAAGGACAGGTTTTTATAAAGTGTAAATACTCCAAGAGATGTCCAAAAACAGAGGTATCTGTAGTTTAAGATGGGAAATAAAAAGTGAACAAGTTGTACGTAATCTTTCAAAAACTGACAAAACATTTGTTGTTGTTGTTATCTGCTGTAGAAGACGCCTGTGCCTCCTAACAGCCTTATATACAATAGCTCTGAACCCTATCCTATCCTAAGCCAATCTCACTGTCTCTAACACACCTATACCTCTTACCCCAGTCACTGTGTCAATCTATGTCATCCAGGGCCTTCCTTTCCTGCATTGTCCCTCCACCCTTCCAAGCATGATGTCTTTCTTCAAGGACTGGTCCTTTCTGGCAACATGTCCAAAGAATGTAAGACAGAGCTTTATTATCCTTACATTCAAGAAGCAGCTTGGCTGATTTCACTCTTTCCAGGATAGACTTGTTGCATTTCTTGGCAGTCCATGGTGTGTTCAGTACTCTTCTCCAGCACTACAACTCAAAGGCATCAATTATTCTTCTGTCATCTTTCTGCATTGTCCAGATCTCTGATGCATACCAAGTAGTTACAAAGACCGTGGCCTGGATCGAGTGCACCTTAGTCTCTAGGCAGACATCTTTATTCTCCATCACTCTGGAGAGGCCCCTAAAGGCAGACTTTTCTAACTCAATTCACCTTTTGATTTCCTGTCTGCTGATGTCAACAGTGTTATTGTGGACCTGAGTCAGGTGAAATTGTTAATCTCCATTGCTTCTCCAGCTATCATGGTGCTGTCAATTGGCCCATTGGTAAGAATCTTTGATTTCTTGATGTTTAGCTTCAATTTATATTGAAGACTGCAGACAGACCTTGAGCTTCTGAAGCAGGTGTTTCAGGTGCTCCTCAGTTTTGGCAAGCAAGGTTGTGTCATCTGCATAACAAAAGCTGTTGCGTCTCCCTCAAATTCTCATTTCACAATCTTCCTTATAAAGACCAGTCTCCCAAATGATCTGTTATACATATAGATTGAAAAGTTATGAACACAAGATGCTTCTTAGATGCTCTCTTTTCCTAGTTTTGCACCATGCAGTGTTTCCTTTTTCTGTTCTGATGATTGTTTCATGGCCCAA
>NW_006400004.1:123895-128006 GCF_000299155.1 Elephantulus edwardii
GACATTCTTCTTCTAGTACTCTCTGCTTTCAGTCATGGTCCACCTCACATTGGCATAATGTCCCTTGTGCAATGGCCACATTGAAACCCAGATTGTTTTTCTGGTAGTTCTCTGCTGATGTACACGTCTAGCCATTTATGGATAACCTTCAGCAGGATTTGACTCCAATACACTTACCCCCACTGCCCTAATTACTGTATAGATCCATAGCATCCAGGTCTTCCTTTCCTGCACTGTCACTCTACTCTTTCAAACATGCTATGCTTCTCCAAGAAATGATCCTTCCTGGCCACATGTCAAAGTGTGTGAGACAGAGCTTCAAAATCCAATCCTCAAAGGAGAAACTTGGTTTCACTCTCTCCAAGACAGACCTATTTGTTTTCATGGCAGTCCATGGTATGCTCAAGGCTCTTTTCCAGCATCATAACGTAAAGGCATTGATTCTTCTTCTGTCATCCTTAGTCATTGTCCAACTCTCTAATGTATAGGAAGTAATTGCAAAGAACATGGCCTGGATCAGGCACACCTTAGTCTTTAGGCTGGCATCATTGCTTCTCAGTACTCTGGAGATATTTCAGACAGCAGATTTACCTGATATCATTTGTCTTTTAATTTCCTGACTCCTGGTGCCAAGAGTGTTGATTATGAAGCCAAGAAGGTTGTAACTGTTAACAACCTCAATCTCTTCTCCATCTATCATGGTGCTACCAACTGGTCCATTGGGGAGAATTGTTGACCTTAAATCCATATTGAAGACTCCAATCTTTGTCCCCAGCAAGTGCTTAAGGTCTTCCTCCTTTCAGCAAGCATAGTTGTGTCATCCGCATAACATAGATTTTGGGTGAGTCTTCTTCTAATCCTGATGCCACATTCCTCCTCATGAAGCCTGCTTCCAAAATTATCTGTTCTAAATATAGATTTAAAAGGTATGGAGACAGGACACATTCCTGACACATTCCTTTCCTGATTTTGAACCATGCAGTATTTCCCTGCTCTATTCTGAAGACTACTTCCTGGTCCAACTACAGGTTTTGCATAAGCACAATCAAGTGTTCTGGGATTCCCATTCTCTTCAAGGGTAATCACAATTTGTTGTGATACACATGCATAATCAATGAAACACATATAGATATCCCTCTGGTACTCTTTGCTTTATGCTAGGATCCATCTGATATTGGCAATAATTTGTCTAGTTCCAGTACCTCTTCTAAAACTAGCTTGTATTTCTGTCAGTGTGCTGTTCCAGTCAATTCTGGATAATTTTCACCAGGATTTTGCTTGTGTGTAATATTGTACAAGGTTTCCACACTTTGTCTTGTCACCTTTTTTTTGGAATGGGAATAAATATGGATCAATTCCCATGAGTTGGCCAGTTAGTTTTCCTTCAAATTTCTTGGCACAACCTGGTGAGCATATCCAGTGCATCATCTGTTTGTTGAAATATTTTTTGCTAAGTTCTTCAGATCAGCCTGAACTTCTTTATTCATCACCATTGCTTCTTGATCATATGTTGTTTTTTTAAATTCTTCGTCAGCCAATTCTTTTTGGTACAGTTGACTACGTATATTCTTTCCATATTTTTTAGTACTTCCTGTATCATTCAACTTTCTGTCCATAGCGTTCTTAAGTATTGCAACTCGAGGCTTGAATTTGTTTTTCAGTTCCTTCAGCTTAAGAAACGCAGAGTAGGTTCAACACTTTTGTATTTCTGACTCTAGTTCTTTGCACATTTCATTGTAATACTTTTCTTTGTCTTTTGAGCTGCCCTTTGAAATCTTCTATTCAGCTCCTTAACATCTTGATTTCTTTCCTCTGCTTTGGCTTGTCAGCCCCCTAGAGTAATATTCAGAGTCTCTTCTGACATCTGTTTTGGTCCTTTCTTCTTCTTCTGTCTTTGATCTTTTGCATTCTTCATGATGATAATTTGGTATTCTCCGACAGCTCATCTGGGTTTGTTCATTAGTGTTCAAGGCCTCAAACCTGTTCTAGAGTTAGTTTTTAAATTCAGGTGGAAGAGACTCAAGGTTAACTTTTGATTCCTATGGATGAATTTGACCTTCTTTAGTTTTAATTTGAACTTGCATATGAGCAGTTGATGATCTATTCTGCAATCGGTACCTGGCCTAATTTTCACTGATGATATTGAAAAATGAATCCTTTCACAGATGTAATAAATCTGATTTCTGTGCATTCCATCAGGTGAAATCCATGTGTATAGCCTGTGTTTATATTTCTTATATAACATATTTGCTGTGCATAAATCATTGTGCAGAATTTTATCATTCTAACCCCTGCCTCATTTCTGTTACCAAGTCCGTTTTCCTACTGCTGATCCTTCTTCCTGGTTCCTTACTTTTGCATTCCAGTCCCCACTATTATTAATGCATCTTGGTTGCATGTTCAATCAATTTCTGACTACAAAAGTTGGCAGAAATTGTCTATTTTCTCCTGGTTATTGGTGCATAAATTTGCATGATAGTGTTGTTAACAGGTCTTCCTTGTATGTATATGAATACTATCCTGTCACTCACAACATTATATTTCAAGACGGACCTAGAAATGGCCTTTTTAAAAAAAATTATTCTTTTTTTATTTACTTTAATAATTTTAATGAACATTTACAGAGATTTTGGATTTCCATTCATTCATTGCTGCACTTCTCTCCCCGCCCAGCCCTCCCCCTGCTCCTCCCTTCCCAGTTCGCTCCTCTCTTTGAAAAGTAAAAGAAAAAGCTCCCTCCCTGGTACACAGTCCCCCCACACTCCTCCCACTGCCCCAAGTACACTCCATTATGCAACTTTAATTGTGGACTTTTGTGATAACCATAATACCCTATCATGCATCACTTTTAAATTATCTTCTCCCTCATCTGTTCCAATGCAGTATAAACAATTTATCCAGTTTTTCTCAGTCTTAGCCCAACCCTGATATCAGTCCCATTTTACAGCAGTAGCAGAAATGGCCTTTTAAACTATGAAAACAATCCCATTTTTCCCTCACCCTTTCATCTCCAGTGTAGTAGATCATATGCTTGTCTGGTTCAAAATATCCCATGCCAATTCATCTAATTTTGCTAATATCTAATATGTCAATATTTATGCATTCTATTTCTTTCTTAATAATGTCCAGTTTTCCTATAGTTATGCCTCTTGCATACCACATTCCAATCATTAGTTTCTGCTTGCAACTGTTCCTACTCTGTGTTTCCAAATTTGAGGGCTTAGCCTCAGTTGCCATATTGGTGATCCAATGTGTGCTCTATCACCTTTATTTTTTGTAATAAAAATAAATATATATCTCTTCCAGTTAATTAGAGGTAGTTGTTCTCCACTTATCTTGGCACAACCTGGCGATTATGCTCAGCGAAGCATCTCTTTGTTAAAATATGTCTATTGATAATCTACTGATAAATTCCTGAGACCTTTTCGCTGCCCCCACCCAATTCCTTCAGAGAAGCTGGAACTTCCTTCTTTTTTCCACTAAATTTTTCTATGCTAGTTATTAATTTTTGGTAAGGTGACTCTGTACTTCTATATTCTTCTGATTCTTCTTTGATCATTCAATATTCTGCCCACTGTTGTTGTAGAGTACTGTAGAGTCAGAACCGATCCAAAGTTTACCTCCTAGTGGGTTTTCAGAGACAGTTTAATCACACTGGAAGGGATCTACAGAGCCACTGGTGGATTTGAACTTCATGCTTTCAAGATTGCAGGACAGCTTCTTACCACTACACCCCCTATTTTGCCTATAGCATTCTTAAGTATTTCATTTTGAGGCTTGAATTTGTCAGTTCCTGCATTTAAGAAATGCCAAGCGAGGTTATACGTTTTGATTCTCTAACTGTGGAATTTTGCAGATTTCATTATAATACTTTGTTTTGTCTTTTGGAGCTGCCCATTGAAGTCATCTGTTTAGCTCCTTAAGTTCCTGTTTTCTTCCCTTTACTTTGTCTTCTCTGCAATTTAGTGTAATATTCAGAGTCTCTTCTGACGTCCATCTTGGTCTTTTCTTCAGCTGAATTTCAGAATCATCTCAGGAACAGGTTTGAGGCCTTGAACACTAATGAGTGAAGACCAGATGAGTTGTGGGAGGATGTCAAAGATATCATTCA
>NW_006400004.1:129801-135446 GCF_000299155.1 Elephantulus edwardii
AGTGCGGTTGGCGCAGGATAGAGCAGGGTTTAGGTCTGTTGTGCATAGGGTCGCTATGAGTCGGAAACGACTCGACGGCACATAACAACAACAACAACATTCAGAGTCTCTTCTGACGTCCATCTTGGTCTTTTCTTCATCCTCTGTTTTTGTAATGAACTTTTATACTTAGCTGTGATGATATTCTTGATAGTTTCCCAAAATTCATCTGGTAGTTGTTCATTAGTATCCAAGGCCTCGAAACCTTCTCTTGAGGGGATTTTAAATTCAGGTGGGATAGATTCAATGTCAAATTTTTGTTCTTGTGTATTTGATTTGATTTAATTTTCTTTAGCTTTAGTTTTGAACTTGCATATGTATCTGATTCACAATCAGCACCTTGTCTACTTTTCAAAGCTGTTAGTGAGTTTCTCCAGTGATTTTTCCCACAGATACAATCAATCTGATTCCTGTTTAGGCCATCAGGTGAGGTCCATGTGTATAGCTGTAATTTGTGTTTCTTATAAAAATGTTTTCAATGAATAAATAATTAATGGTAAAAAATTCCATCATTTTATCTCCAGCATAATTTGTCACAAAGTCCATGCTTTCTGACTACAGATCCTTCTTCCAACTTTTACATTTTAGCCACGCATTTTTTATTAATACATCTTTGTTGCATGCTCGATCAATTTCCAACTGTAAAAGTTGATATAAATCTTCTATTTCCTCCTTGTTGACTATGGTTGTTGGTATATATAGATGCACGATTGTGGTGTTAATAAGTCGTCAGTGTGTCTTGTTGCTCATGACATTGTATTTCAGGATGGATCTAGAAATGGTCTTTTTATTATGAATGTGATCCTGTTTCTTTCCCCCTTTTAATTCCTATTTCCAGCATAGTAGATCATATGTTTATCTTATTCAAAATGTCCCATGCCAGTAGATCTCAGTTCATCAATGCCTAGAATGTCATTATTTATACATTCTGTTTCTTTCTTAATAATGCCAAATTTTCCTACATTTATACTTTTTGCATTACACATTTCAATCACTAGTGTCTGCTTGCTACTGTTCCTCCTTCTTTGTGTTTTCTAATATGAGGACTTAGTCTTCAGTGCCATATCTGCTAGTCAAAGAATGTTCTATTGGTCTTAGGGTTTTCAAAGTTCTGTGAAGAAGTGGATGACCAACCCTTATTCCTAGTTCTCTTACTTGGATGCTTAACTTTAGAGGAACATATAATAGACACTCTATTTACCCCCAAAAAAGCAAATGAAAGACCCTTCCCCATTACACTGCTAAATGATTCAGTGCTGTTCCGCTCTTTGGCATGGTAGCACAGTCTCCTTAATCTCCACCGCTGCCCCCCTCCCCCAGGCCCCAGCATCTTGCTTGACTTTCTCGCCTTGCTGCCACCTCCCTCCGGACTCCCTACAGCTAACCCAGGATGATGGATCAGGTCTCTGGTCACTTCTGTCTGTTGATTACCATTCTACTCCCCAGTGAAGTTGGCATTCTGGGTAGTCTGGGCAGGTGGGCAAATCATCAGAGATGGTAGGCAGGAGTCCTGGTCCTGGGGGAAGGAGTTGTGAGGACAGTAGTCCATTCTGGTCTGGGCAGGGTTCTGAACCTGAGTTATGATCCTGTCAGTATGGGGGTTGATTTATGCTCACTAAAGTGTAACCAGGACAAAATATTTAGAGTTACTTAAAGGAAAGAAATAGATTATCAAACAAAAGGAATTATAATATTTTCCATGAAACAAGTAAGATCTGAACTGCTCACTGGTGGACATATTTTGGAATTCTGAAATAAAAGGAAAGGTGAGTGCTCACTTTGGCAACACACATACTAATATTGAGACAATACACAGAAGATTAGCCCGGCCCTGAGCAAGAAGGACACACAAATTCATGAAGTGTTCCATATTAAAAACAAAACAAAACAAAACAAAACAAAACAACAAAACTAACATTGATATTGAACAGTAAGACTCAAGATAATTTTGTTGAGAAGACTTCTTAACTCAGTAGAGAATGTCTGATTAACCAATGAAGTATGTCATGTCAGAGAAAAGGAGAACCAGTACATATATATGTTATTTGGCAAATTTGAAAGGGGAGAAAAACAACAACAATTCTTATGGAAATTAGATAAAGAAAATCATTAGCAGAAGGGAGAGCTAAATACTAAATAAAATCCATTCTTCTTTTGCCTAGTCCAGTTTGGCAAATACCTGAAAAACTGCTTGGATAATAATGACCATATACACTTTGGTCTTTAGTGAACCAATGGTTTAATCTTTAGATATTAGAATTCTAATAGGCTTCTTCCTTACCTAATCTCTACTGAAAATGTGTTCTACCATGCTGTTACTATTATCATGTGCCGTTGAGTTGATTGTGACTCATAATGACCCTATTCACAATGTGCAAAAACTTTGAATCTTAGGTATACTGAATCAAAATCTACATTATAACAAAGTCCTTAGACAATCCTTAAACAAATACGTATGTTTTCCATCATGCATTTTTTTCCAGATGCTGTTTGTACCAGTTAGTTATTGACTCATAACAAACCAGTTCCAAATATGATAGCAGAATGCTATAATCATGTATTTGATATGCTTATTTTAGTTTCTTTATTTATTGTTTTTAGTCTTTGTCTGATCTAGGATCACCTTACCCTAGTTGAACTCATCCAATCTCAGTTCAGTTCAATTTTATATCTGTAGATGGACTGAGCTGGGGCATCGGGGGGCAGAGTCGGGGATTAAGGACACTGTGAATTAAACTTAAAAATGGTAGTTCTATTCTATTCTATGTGTATCTCATTTTCTTCCTGGCACCAAGTGGGTATCATGGGTCTACCTTTTCCTTTATATAATGCCATTTGCTCAATATGGCACACATACAGTAAAATATCTTTAATTTAATGCTCCAGTTATCAGAACAGGACAAGGAAACATGATTCAAAATCAGAAAAGGAGTGTATCAGGGATGTGTCTTGTTCCATACCTTTTCCATACCAGAATAATTTGGTAGGCTGGTCTTTATGAAGAGGAATGTGGCATCATAATTGGAAGAGGAGTTATCAACAACCTACATTATTCAAATAACGTAACCTGGGTTGCTGAAACTGAAGAGGGCCTGAGACATTGCTACAGAAGGCCAAAGGCAGTATCTCCAATATAGATTGAAGTTCAGCATCAAGAAAAAAAAGATTCTCAGTACTGGGCCAATTAACAGAGCCATATTAGATGGAGAAGAGATTGAGGTTGTTAATAATTTTAGATTGATTGGGCCCACAATCTACACTCTTGGCACTAGAAGTCAGGAAATCATAAGACAAATTGCATTGGGAAGATCTGCTGTCAGGGACCTCTCCAGAGTTCTGAAGAGCAATGCTATCAGTCTAGAGAATAGGGTGTGCCTGATATAAGTCATGTTGTTGTTGTTGTTGTTAAGTGCCATAGAGTCGTAGGTGATTCATAGCAACACTATGAATGAAAGACTTGAACACTTGTATAACTTTCATCCTTTCTCCAGGTTCATAGTGTTTCTGGAGGCAAGCTATATCAGAAGTGGGTACCACTCCTGCTTCCAAGCTCCACCAAACACTGCCCACCATGAGTAAACATTTTCACATTTGACATGTCAGTGTCACAGTGTTCAGCTTCACAAACACTATGAGCTACCTCTGGAGAGTGAGTGGACAGACCAGGGCTATATGACTTAGAAGAATGTTTGACCAAAAATAATTAAAAACAGGACTCCTGAGGGCTGAAGATTAAAGTCACCAGCCTTTGGTTTGGTAGCATCACTTTCTGTCCACTAGGTCAACTCAACCCTCTCTCTATGCTGTTGTTGTTAAGTGCCATCGAGGCGTAGATGACTCATTGATCTTTGAAATTACTTGTTATGCCTCAGAGAGCTGGACAATGACCAAAGATGACAGAAGAAGAGTAAATACCTTTGAGTTGTGGTACTGGAGAAGAGTATTTTTCTGACCTGCCACCTTTCCCAGAGTGATGTCATTGTCTAAGGACTTGCACTTTATGAGAATATCATCAAAGTATATGAGACAAAATTTCCCCATATTACTTAGAGGGAGTAAAATGGAAACAGGTAAGTGATGTTTAAATATATATTTATTTAGATATATAACTCCCTGTTTCTGATAAATACATGATTTTTAAACAAAGTCCGGTTGTCCTATATCTCCAAGGAAAACTTGCTTGTTGTTTAGGCAGTTTGTGGTAAATTCAGTACTCTTCTCCAAAATGTCAGTTCTTAGGCATTAATTCCACTACCTGCAATTATGCAGATGATACAACTTTGCTTGCCAAAAAAAAAGAGGGCCTGGAGCACTTGCTGCAGGAGGTCAAGTCTTCAGTATGGTTTGAAACTCAACATTCAAGGAGACAAAGATTCTCAGCAGATTGAGATCGTTAACAATTTCAGCTTGCTCGGCTCCACAATCAACACTCTTGATACCATCAATAAGAAAATCAAAAGACAAATTTCACTGGGAAAATCTGTGGCCAGGGACCTCTTCAGAGTACTGAGAAACAAAGATGTCTGTCTAGAGACTAAGATGCACCTGATTCAGACCATGGTCTTTGCAATTACTTGTTATGCATGAGAGAGCTGTACAGTGACTAAGGATGACAGAAAAATTGATACTTTTGAGTTGTGGTGCTGGAAAAGAGTATTGAACATACCATGGACTGCCAAGAAAACAAACAGGTTTATCTTGTAGAGGGTGAAATCAAGTTTCTCATTCAAGGTTAGGATTGTGGAGTTCCTTCTTAAATACTTTGGGTACATGGCCTGTAAGGACACAATGCTAAGAAGGCTAGATGGACAGCATGGAAGAGGAAGACCCCAGAGGAGATAAATTAAGACAGTTATTGGAGAAATGGGAATAGGTGTATTTGAATTAGTGAGACTGGCTCAGGATAAGGCAGGTCTCAAAGCCATTGAATATGAGGTCACTATGAGTTACAGGCAACTCAACTACACATCACAATAATTCCAATTCTGTCATCCTTATTCGTTGTCCAACTTTCCAATGCATAAAAGTAGTTGAAGAGAACATGGTTTGCATTCATCAAGTGCACGTTAGTCTTCAAACTTATATTCTTGTTTGCACATTGCACATTGCAGAAGTCCTTGATCAATTTCCTCAATGCAACACATATTTTGATATATTCACTGATGTTACCTTGAGTGTTGATTGTGGATCCATGTAAAATCTAATCACTGGCAACTTCAATCTTTGCTCCTTCTGTCATAATGTTGTCTACTTGTCCAGTAAGGATGAGTTTTTGTTTTGTGATGTTGATATATGATACATATAGAGGGCTATAGTCTTTGATCTTTTGCAGCAAATGTTTAAAACTCTCTTTACTTTATGCAAGCAAATTGTGTCACCTTCATAACAATTTGTTATAAGTCATCATTTTTATGCCACATTAGTGTTGATTTTTCTACTTCTTGGATTCTTTTCTCAGCATACATAAGGAGAAAGGGTACAATTTTGACAAATACCTCTGTTGTTGTTGAGTTGCCTGTGACTCATAGCAAACCTATATACAAAAGCTCTGAACCATGCCCTATCCTTAGCCAGTCATATTGAATTTAACACATCTATACCCATTA
>NW_006400004.1:136837-138053 GCF_000299155.1 Elephantulus edwardii
AAAGTGAGAAAAATGCTAGAAATCTTACCTATAAGAGAACATAGACTGGGCATGGATCCTGTGTGCCACAGAGAATAAAACAAGCAACAAAGATAAAGGCTGACCAAATGAGATTCTCTAAACTGTGGAGTAAAGTTTCAGAGTTCATCTCTGTGAACTTCTTCATAGAAATACTTGTTTGCCATCTCTCTCACTGTCTTATTTCTACATTTTTTCTCTCCACAACAACATTTCTAACTTGCTATCATTTTCATCAACTGCTCATCTGTCATTGCATTGTAGTGACTTGTGTTGCTACCATGCTTGAAGCTATACCCCCAGTATAACTATTGCCAACAGAGTCATCCATGATAGACAAGTTTTGGCAACACTTCCACTTAAGATAGAGTAAAAAGAAGGACTTGTTATCTACTTATTAGAAGAAGGGGGGCCCTAGAAAAATCTAAGAATGACATTTTGATTTCCTGGCTGCTGGTACCAAGACTGCTGAAAGCAAAGTTTTATAATGAAATGGAGTCAGAAAATCAAAAGGGCCAAACTTGTTTGGAATGTCTTAAGCTGAAGGAACTGCTGAAAAAAATTCAAGCCTTGAGTTGAAATACTTAAGGACCCTTTGGGCAGAATATGAAATGATTCAGGAAGCATCAAAAGAAGACAGAAGGAGTATACAGTCACTGTACCAAAAGGAACTGGCTGACACAGAAGAACTTTATGAAACAATGTATGAGTAAGAACCTGTGGTGATTAAGTAAGCTGTTCAAGCTGCTCTGAAGGAATTAGCAAACAACTAGGCCCCAGGAATAGATGACATAACAATTGATCTATTTCAGCAAACAGACTCTGCCCTGAATAGTCTCACCAGGTTGTGCCAAGAAATCTGGAGGACAACTACCTGTCCAACTGGCCAGAAGGGGGTCCATAGTTGTTACCATTTCAAAGAAAGATGACCTGACAGAGTGTGGAATTATTGAACAATATCATTTATATCACATGGGAGCAAAATTCTGATGAAAAATATTTTTAAAAATGACAGGAACAGAACATCAACAGAGAACTGCCTGAAATGAAAATTGAGTTTAGAAGAGGCTGTAGTACTAGGGATATTGTAGCTAATGTTGGATGGATCTAGGCTGAGAGTAGAGAGTACCAGAGGAAGGTCTATCTGTGTTTCCTTGACTGTGCAAAGGCATTTGACTGCATGGATCACAACAAACTG
>NW_006400004.1:148748-149956 GCF_000299155.1 Elephantulus edwardii
TATCTGTGGCTCTCATCTCTGACACTGTCTACAGAAGTGGCCCAGCTTTCTGTCCACAGTGGAAGCAATTCTGACCTCCTTTATTACCTTTGGGTGGCAACAAAAAATTTTTAACAAACTTTTACATTATGTTCCCTATCTGAATTGTCCGTCCTCTGTATATGGCCAGGAACTCTTTATTCTTTGAAACTCCACTCGCATGTTACCTTATATCAGAACCCATACATGATTATTCCCATCATATTTGAACTCTTACATCTCTAACATTCTATATAGATTCTCCTTAAATTGGTTTAAGGCAGTGCTGATCTATGTTGCATTATACTTTCGATGAAGATTATTATACATAAGGAAGCTATCAATGTATTGAGAAGTGATATATTTTGTTTAATGTTGTACTGTTGGTAGCACTTTACACTGGCAAGATGAATTACAAAATAAAAAATCTAGCTCTGTGTTGATAGCTAAAGTGTCGATACCTAGGTATCAAAGAAATATAACAGAGAAGCCATCAGTGAAATTCCAAGTTAATGATTTTCTTAGATGTTTTCACCATTTTCTTGCTCTATTAATTGCTGAATTTACATCCTAAATGATGATGAGAAACAAAGATGCCTAGAAAAAAAAATCTAAGTATGCATTTCTTTATCTCCAATGCCTATGTTAATAGAGAAGATGCAGTGATTATGACTTTGTAAAATCCTTAGACAATCAAAGGTAAGTATGGAATGATGAGCCAATTGCCAGGCTAATGCTGAATATACTGATGTTTATTACCCAAGGTATTTATATGATTTGAACACTCATTTTTATTATTTCCTTTTTACATATTTTTTGCCACCACTTTCTTCGCTGTGTACCATGGTTGTTATTGTTATGTGTCATCTTGTCACCTGTGATTCATAGCATCCCTATGTACAACAGCTCTGAAGTCTGCCTTAATCTAAGGCAGTCTCACTGACTCAGACACAGCCAACCCCATTGTCCTGGTTTCTGCATCATTCCATCTCATCCAGGGTCTTCCTCTCCTGTGCTGTCTCTGTACCCTTCCGAGCAAGATATCTTTCACCAAGGACCAGTCCTTCTTGGCCAAGTGTCCAAAGAATGTGAGATGGAGTTCAAAATCCTAGCCTCCAAGGAGAAACTTGGTTTCATCCTCTCTGAGACAGACATATTTGTTTTCTTGGCAGTCCATGGTATATTCAAGA
>NW_006400004.1:150941-152565 GCF_000299155.1 Elephantulus edwardii
TGAACCACATACCTTTGTGTCAGAAGTACAATTCCTTGCCACAGGGAGCTCTGGCAGCCTAGTGACAAAAAATGCACTGCCATCCCGAAGTCACATGGTTCGAGTCCATCAGCTACCCTGTCAGAGAAAGATGAAAAATCTCCTCTTGTGTAATTCATTTCCTCTGAGAACCTCCCAGAGTCAGCTATAGGTCGGTTCTGACTCTCTGGTACACCGCCACCACTACAATAACAATAACAGGCCAACAGACCGCTAGCATCAAGTATATTGATTTTGAATGAAAATAAGCTGAAGTCATTGATAGTTTGAATCTCTTCTCTATCTATCATAATGTTACCTATCAGTCTAGTGGTGAAAATTTTTGTTTTCTTGATATTGAGACACAATTCATATTGAAGGCTGCAGGTTTTGATCTTCTACAGCAGGTGATTTATGTCCTCCTCACTTTCAGCAAACAAGATTTTGTCAACTACATAACAGAAATTATTGATGTGTTTTTCTTCAATCCTAATGCCACATTCTTCTTCATAGTGTCAAGCTTCTCAAATAATATACTCAGCATAGATATTAAATAGGTACACAGTATGTCTGAAAATCAGGAATTGTCTTACACTGAAAAAATCTGTAATCAGGGACTTCTCCAAATTATTGAGGAGCAGTGGTGTCAGTTGGAGAAGCACTTGATTCAGACTATGTTTGTTTCAATCACTTGGATATATCTGAGAGATGGACAATGACTAAGTTGACAGATGAAGAGTTGATAACTTTGAGTTGTGGGGTTGAAGAGGACTTCTGAGTATTCCATGGACTGGCAAAAGAATAAACAGATATGTCTTGTAGAACGTGCAGCAAAAGTGCTCCTTGAAGGTAAATGTGATATGCTTCATCTCATATACTTTGGACCTGTTTCTGAGAAAGGCTATTCATTGGAGAGGACATCATGCGTGGGAAGGTAGAGGGATGGTGAAAGAGAGGAAGACTCTCAAGCAGGTGGATTGACACAGTGACTGCACATATGAGCTCGAGTATGGCAAAGATTGTGAAGATAGCACTGCATAAAACAGTGTTCATATCTGTGATTCAAAGGGTTGCTGTGAGTTACACTCAATTCAATAACAAAAACACACCAACAGAACTCAAAAAGATCTATGACTGTGATACTCTTGTTGTAGTTGATAGGTGCCTTCAAGTTGAATATGATGCACAGTGAACCTGTGAACAACAGATCTGAATCCTGCCCTGCCCTATGCAATCCTCATCATTTCTGACATACTTGAGCTCACTGTGGCGGTCACTGTGTCTATCTATCTGGTTGGGAATTCTCTTCCTTTCTCCTGGCCCCAACATGTTTCAAGCATGTTGTCGCATCTCAAGGAGTAGTCTCTCTGAGCAACAGTTCCAAACTGTGTGTGATGAAGCTTCATCATCTTTTCCTCCAAGGAACACTCTGCCTGTACATTCTCTAAGACATATCTGCTTATTCTTTTGGAAGTCATGGGATATTCAGTACTCCTCTCCAACATCACAGTTTAAAGGCACCAATTCTTCTTCTGTCATCCTTATTCATTGACCAGCTCTTCAATATATAACAAGTGATGAAAAAGATGATGGCCTGAATCAGGCA
>NW_006400004.1:153680-156031 GCF_000299155.1 Elephantulus edwardii
TTTATATACATTGTGTATCAGTAATTTACATTTGAATTTCACACATTCCTACATTCACACTGTGTTTCAAATGATCACACATCTACACTGTGGTTTAGAAAATTAACCACCACTGAGCTATGCCTACTATTGCTCCATCTTTTCAGGTACCCATTGGATCTTTCCTAATTATTTAACCTTCTTGCTTTTCCCACCAAATTCTATTGATCTGCACCAAGCACTTCAAGATTTCTTCACTTTCAACAAGCATGATTGTGTTATCTGCATAACACAAGTTGCTGATGTGTCTTCCTCTGATCCTGATGCCACATTCTCATTCATATAGTCCAGTTTCTTGAATAATTTAACCACTATACAGATTGAATAGTGGTGGAGAGAGGATACAAGTTTTATATACACTGTTCTTAATTTTAAACCATGTAGTGTCCCTGTTTCTGTTTGCACATAAGCACCCTGGTCTAGGTATAAGTTTGTGTATGAACACAAATGTTTTTGGACTGTCATTTTTATCAATGTTAACCAAATGCATTTGCATCATCAATAAAACACAATCTTTTGACACTCTCTGCTTTCAGCCCAAAATCATCTGGCATCAGCAAAGATATTCCTATGCCACAATCTTCTCTAAACTCAGCTTGAACTTCTGGTAATCCTCTCTATTCTAGCCATTTTTTTATTATCTTCAGCTATACTTTTCTTGCAAGTGATATTAATGATCTTGTTCAATAATTTTCCTATTCTGTTGGCTCACCTTTCTTGGAAATGGGAGTAAATGTGGATCTCTTCAACTCTGTCAGCCAAGTACCTGTCTTCCAAACTTTCTGGCATAAACTGATGAACACATCCAGAGTTGTATCTGTTAGTTTGAACATGTCAGTTAGTATTCTAACTGGCATCTTACTTTTTGCCAATAACTTCAGTGCAAATTAAATTCCTTCCTTCTTTATAATTGACTTTAGATCGTATGGTATTCCCTAAAATATTTTTATTTTGACTGTTTTTTTATATAGTCATTCTGTATATTTCCTCATCTTTTGATACTTCCTGGATCATTAAGATTTTGCCTTTAACATATTTCAGTATTGCAACTCAAGGCTAGAATTTGTTTTTAAAGTCTTTCAACTTTAGAAATGCCAGCACCACAACAGGATAAAGGTGAATAATCCAATCTAAAAATGGACACAGGATATGAACAGACACTTCACCAAGGAAGACATTGAGATGGCCAACAAGCACATGAAGAAATGTTCAAAATCCCTAGCTCTAAGAGAGATGCAAATCAAGACAACTATGAGATATCATCTCACCCCAGTCAGAATAGCAAAATTTAACAGAACAGCAAGCAACAAATGCTGGCGAGGTTGTGGAGAGACTGGAAACCTTATTCACTGTTGGTGGGAGTGTAAAATGGTGCAACCACTGTGGAAAGTGGTGTGGCGTTTTCTCAAAAATTTGCAAATAGAGATACCATTTGACCCAGCAATTCCACTACTGGAAATAAACCCTAAAGAGACAATAATCGACATCCAAGCAGATATATACACACTCATATTTATTGCAGCTTTGTTCACAATAGCAAGGAGTTAGAAACAACCTAAATGCCCATCCACAAACGAATGGATAGAGAAGCTGTGGTATATTCACACAATGGAATACTATGCTGCATAGAAAAACAAGGAACTCATGTAATATTCTTCAAAATGGGTGACCCTGGAGGACATTATGCTGGGTGAAGTATCTCAGTCACAAAAGGACAAATACTATATATGGTGCCACTGTTGTAGAATGAGCCTGACATCAGGATGGGGGTAAGACTGAGAAGAACTGGATAAATTATGTATCTGCACTGAAGCCGATGAGGAAAACAACAGTTTAAAAGTATATATTTTAGGGCATATGGTTATCCTAAGAGTTAGGAATGAGGGTTGCAGAATGGAATATACTCAGAGTGGGGGATGCGAGGGGGATTGTATACCAATGAAGGAGTTATTCTTTTGCTTTTCAAGGATAAGAGTGAACTGGGGATGGGGTTGGGGAGGGGGGGAGAAAAGTGCAACAATAAATGAATGGAAATAAAAAAATCTCTGTAAAATGTTAATTGAAATGAATAAATAAAAAAAGAAATGCCAAGTAAATTCTTCCCTTTTTTATTCTCAATTCCAGCTCTATACATATTTAATTACAATACTTTGTTTTGTCTTCTTGAGCTGTCCTTTGAAATCTTCTTTTTGGTTCTTTGATAATGACATACCTTCCCCTTTGTTTTGGCTTCTTGATATTCTAGTGCAATATTTAAAGTCTCTTCTAATATCCCTTTGGGGTTTTTTCCTTTTATATTTTCTTTTATTTTT
>NW_006400004.1:157167-161926 GCF_000299155.1 Elephantulus edwardii
AGGATGAAGATCTTCTCTCACTTTTTTCCACTTCTTGACTGATTCTACTATCACTGTTGATTATGGATCCAAGCAAAAGGAAATCTTTAACTAACCCCTTGGGAATATATTGTAAATATAATGTAAACATTAGGAAGATATCATAAACTTCTATGAACATATTATTATTAACTAAAGTTTGTAGTTTAGTATTAATTTTTTGTGTGTATGTAGCTCAAGACTTATATCTAGTGCACTGTATGTGGTATATATATGGCAAATATTTTCATCTCTAGCCAAAAGTTAGTATCTTGATAGAGAAAAGTTAAAAGTCCTCAAGTATTTAATTTCTTATAAAAATAACTGTTGACATGTCATAAACATAATTAAATAATATTTCAAAACCAGGGATGTATTCATTGCTTGATTGCCTTAGTTAAATTGGCTTGAAAGAAATTATTTTACTTCAACAAGAAAATGATTAGCCACAATTATCTTAAAACATACTGCATAATTCGAGATGTTCTCAGATATCTTGTTTTTCATAATTATACATTAATATCTTGGGGACATATAGCCTTATTGCAGTTATGGAAAATGAAAAATTAGATATGTGTCTCAGCCAAGAATCTGGAGAGATATGTTGTCTGTATTTGAGACATATTTGAGCATAAACTGTTTCTTAAATTTAACCTAACCCTCTTCCTTCCTAAAAACAACAACAAAAACCAAACTAAATTAAACAAACACCAACACCCACAAAAAAACCACTCTAAAACCTAACACTTTAAAATGTAACCAACTAATAGCTAACCCTCCAATAAATTTTCAGATGTTAGAAATTTCATGGAAGAGGATTTCTCATCTTTCTCCCTGGAAGCAGCTGGTATATTTGAACTACCTACTTTTGCTTTGGCAATCACACTCTTTGCCTCTTGGGCCACCAGAGCTCAGAAACACTTTAAAGGGTACTTTAAAGAATCCTGGAATTGTTACACAAACTCAATCAACAGTTTGTAAATTTTCAGGCAAGCATATTACCAAAACCTTATTTCTTTAACTACTCTCTATACAAATTGAAGGATTATTAGAGTGTAACACGGCAAAACATGAGAGTCATAATTCCTAATTGCACAGATTAGAATTGGAAAGACCTAGGGTTAAATCAAGGCCTGTCATGCATAACTTTGTAATTTTTGACTAATTTCTTCATGCTCTCATTTTCAAAACTGAGACAAGTAATGCAGTCCATCTCATTGGATACTTTTTAGGATTAACTAGTATGATGGATACTAAATATTTTGCAAAATTATTAGAGATAAATGGGCTCATAAACAATAGCTATTATTTTTTAACAACTCTCTTGTTTTCTCTCTGTCCAGAATAAATCCCTTTTGACATACATTTTCTTAGGTCAATATCATCCCTAAACCTGTTCAATACTATAGAGTAGAGCCAGGTTTTTAGTGACCTTTTATCATGTTTCAAAAGTTATAAATTTATATTTATAAATTTAACAACAAGGAAACTGTTGATCTTTCCCCCATGAAATAGTTGGTGAGTTTGAACTGCTGATATTTTGATTAGTAGCACAACCCATAAACAACTAAGCTGTGAGGTGTATCGAAGTCTCTTGGAGAGGGTGAAACCAAGTTTCTTCTTGGAGGCTAGGATTCTGAAGATGTCTCTCACATAATTTGGGCATGTGGCCAGGGGTAACCTGTCCTTGGAGAAGGACATCATGCTTGGAAGGGTGGAGGAACAGCACAGGTGAGGAAGACCTCAGATGAGATGGATTGATACAGTTAACTAGGGCAATGGGAGTAGGTGTGTCAGAGTCAGTAAGCCTGGCTCAGAATAAGAAATGCTTTAGAATCATTGTACATAAGGTCACTATGAGCTGCAGGTGACTCAACGGCACACAACAACAACAACAATAACACACTATGGTACACAGCATAGAAAGTTCATATATTAGAGGTAGAACAAGTATCCAAAAATAAATCAGATACTTGTGCTTTTCTGAGAATAATTAACAGACAAGAAACATTGTTTCTTTCTTGTTTTTAAAGTAGACATTTATTCTTTATTTTTTATGTCTTCTACAGAAGTAGAAAACAAACTGTGGTTCTGAGTGTATTTTAAAAAAATCTAAGGTGAGAACCAAGACGGTGGCAGCAGGAGAAGCAGTGTGAGAAACTAGCTAGAGGCATGGCAAGCTGTATTGAAACAGACTACAGTGGCCATCCACAGCCTACAGTTTATCTATACCTGAACAATTAAACACTTGACTATTGGTCTTCAATATGAACTGAGGCTCAACATCAAGAGAACAAAGATTCCCAAAAAAGCATGGATGTATCCCACTGTTCCCAGTCCCCCACTACTGAGCCCCTACCACTGAAGCCCCGTGGGGCTGCCGAGACCGGAGCCCAGGGTTCCTTCCCCTCATCTGGGAAAGGTGGCCCGGATGCATAATAAACTTATTCTAAAATTTGATGGGTAGGTGTGTGAGGGAAATTGAAAGATTTTATTCAAATTTATATTTGAATTTTGTAAATAAACTAGTAGAAAAATAAAAAAAATATAAAAAGAAAGTCTCAAAACTAACATCGTGGTGGTGGTGGAAGCAGTGTGAAAAGCTGGAGGTGTGGCAAGCTGCATTAAAACAGTCCACCGTAGTCCTGCACAGCCCACAGGTTATCTATACCTAACAGTCATATAGTTGACTACTGGTCTTCAATACAGATTGAGGCTCAACATCAAGACGATAAAAAAACAAACACAAAAAACCTGCTTCTGTCTGCTGCAGGCCACGAAGCCTGTGCCACAACTACCCTGAGGGTCCATAGTGGCTGGAGCCCAATGGGTCCCCTAGCCTGGACCAGGTAGTCGGGTGCCAGGCCCCATGGCCAGTGCGATAGAGCCCCCATATGGCTGGTGGCAGCAGATGCCAACGACCACAGGCTCCTGGCGTGGGAGGGAACAACAGGGTGCAGTGGCAGCGACACCATGGAGCAGCAGTAAGTAAAGGACCAGATACAGGAAAGGACCTAGCTGTCAGTGAAGATTTCCTTGGATAGGTCAGAGAAGAAAACAAGATTCTCAACATAATGGATTGATATAGTGACTGTAGCAATGGACTTGACCGTGCCTCAAATTGTAGGGATGACATAAGATAGGGCAAGGACTAGATCTGTTGTTCATAGACTTGTTGCGAGCCATAGAGAGAGCTCTGTGGCCTAGTGGATAGAAAGTTTGCTGCCAAACCAAAGGTGGGTGATTTTAATTTTTGGCCCTTCATTCCTAGTTTTAATTGTTTTCAGTCAAACATTCTACTAAGTGGTATATAACTGGTTGATCTGTCAATTGGCTGTACAGAGGTAACTCACGGTTGTTGTAATGCTAAACACTGTGACACTGATGTGCCAAATGTGACAATGATTACCTGTGATGGACAGTGTTTAATGGAGCTCCCTGATTAAAACAAGCTTGGAAGCAAGAGTGGCATCCACTTCCAAAATAGCTTGCCTCTAAAAACTCTATGAACTTAGAGAACCAATGAAGGTTATACGAATATTCAGGTCTTTCTTTTATAGGGTCTGTATGAGTTGTCTACAACTCAACGTCTCATGACAACAACAGCAGATCCTGGACAGAAGATCTCTTCAATGGCAGCACATCTTCTGATTTCTTGATTACTGCTACCAAGAACTGTTTCGACCTAGCGCAGGTCTGTTCACCATTCTCAAAGCCCCTTCTCCATTTGTAGGGGGGAAGGGTAGTGATGACTACTTTGAGTTTTAGTTGGACCACTCGGTGGGGGGGAGGGGTGATGATGGCAGCCCTGGAGCCAAGGCTACTGTCCTTGGCTGTGTTCTTCAGTGGGGTGAAGGGTCCTGACATGGGCGGGGGGTGCTTTGGTGGAGAGATTGCCTCCTGGCACCCAAGGGCTGCTACCCATCCCCTGGGGAATGTCGTCCAGCCACTGGGGAAAACTGCCTGCCCTCCCCAGGGGTGGGGAGGGCAGTGAGAGACACCTGGCTTCTGGAGTGTGCTGCCAAGGCCCTGGGGAGTGCTGTCCAGCCCCTGGGGTGTGCTGTCTGGCCCCTGGGGAAAGCTGTCAAGTCACTGCAGAGAGCTGACTAGTGTATAAGAGGAATTTTATCTAAGTCACTTTCATCCACTTCTTTCTCCAGTACATCTGTAAGTAACCTCCAAACCCCTTCTCTTTGTAACTCACAAATGTGTTCTCTCTAGGTTCGCTCCCTCTCCCATAGATAACCTTAACACTGAGTCTTGCTCCAGACCTGAACCCTGAGCCCAGTTACAGAGACAAAGGGAGCTAAGGAGGATGGAGCCTCAAGTTTCAGCCAGCCATCCCCAGTGGACTTACCACGGCAAACACTTTGTAGTTCAGAGGGCAGAAAACGTCAGGAAAAATATCTTCTAACTAAACACAAAGGCATGCAGCTTCAACCCAGGACCACTAGTAAAGCATTAAAATGGGCTTCCATTCCCCCTTTACTTCAATGCCTTGTTCAGCATGAAGAAGCCATAGTCTGTGCCCCATTTCCAAATGAGAAACGCACAAGTGAGTAAGACAATTTCTCCGTTAAAAAAAAATAATAACAATCACCATTGGACTGTGCTTACCATTGCCTTGTCTTTTCTGGTCCTCACTCTTGTTTCCTTTGTCCACTCTCTCCACTCACCAAATTGTGCAGCCTTGTGATTTCATCCCTGCCATTCCTCACTCTGCTGCTCCAAACCTTTAAAC
>NW_006400004.1:162026-162532 GCF_000299155.1 Elephantulus edwardii
TAAATTATAGATATAAATTCTGGAAAGACGGTGATGTTATACCAAAAAAAAGTAATTCTCCAAGGAAACCTCTGGTTGGGAGGGGAAAAAGATCTTTTTTAGCATATTTCAATTTACTGAAAATTAGTGTAGAGCTGAACAGATGCTAAACCACATTTTGCTTATCATAATCCACAACAATAATGAGGAACACTGATTTACATTTACAGCCAAAAAAGTTTCAAGAGTTATGTCAGTGAAATGTGGTGCCATGGTGGGCGGACATTCTTAGCACTGTGAGCTTCATTCTGCTCAGTATTATCTTCAGCAGAAATCGGGAAACATTATGGGGGTAACTTTACCTCTCTTATCTTTCCTACTCAATTGAACTACACATTATTCAACTGTCTTGCAGGAATGCTTCACTGTATGTATTCCACAAACCTAATTCTTACTGAATGGTTTGTGTTCCACAAGGCCCCTTTCGTCTTTCATCCCACGTGAACGTGACTCTCCCTGAACTCAAT
>NW_006400004.1:162917-165666 GCF_000299155.1 Elephantulus edwardii
GTGTGTGTGTGTGTGTGTGTGAACTCATAAAATAAAATACGTCATTAAACAGGAAATATCAATAAGGTAAAAAGTTGTGCTGCAATCCTAAAGGCATGTGGTTCAAATCCACCAGGTGCTCTTCAGGAGAAAGACAAACAATCTCCACCAATGCAATTTACTGTCTCTGAAAACCCACTGGTAGAGCCAGCTCTGGGTGGGTACAGGCGTGATGGCAAACACCACTAACAACAGTTCTGGAATAAAGGTGGTGATAGATACTAACATAAAATTTCATCTCATTGTACTAGATCTTGCTAACTAATTATACAATGTTTCATGTTTTAAAACAGTCTAAAGCAGGAAAATGAAGGTGAACCAAAAGTCCAAGAATACTATTAGTAAAGACTTAGCTGAGTAATGCTTGAAGGAAATGAATGTGTTGGAATTTTTTATTTCATAACTCAATGAAACATAAGTTGTTTTGTAATACATAGTCTTGATTACTTTTATACCACATATTATGCCTTTTTAATTGTTATGTTGGAGAAGATTACTGAATATGTCATCGACTGCCAAATAAACATATTGGATAAGGTCCAACCAGAATGTTCCTTGGAGGCAAAGATGGTGACGTTTCATCTTACATACTCTTAACATGCTGCTAGAAAAGGCTATTCCTCGGAAAGGAACAACATGATTGGAAATGTGGGGTTGGGGGAACAGTAAAGTAGAGAAAGATCCTCAACCAGGTGGATTAGCACAGTGACTGCAGCAATGGGCTTTAGTATCTCAGAGCTTGTGAAGCTGGCACCAAGTCGGACAATGTCCAAGTTTGTTTTTCATAGAATTGTTATGAGTCACACTTACTAAATGGCATCCAGACAACAACACAGCAATAACAACATACAGAGGTAAAAGAGGGAGAAAATAATACAATGTGCAAATAAAGGGCTTTGGAAATGCCATAGTCTAAAAGCTAAATCATTAGTTTTACAACTTTTCTGAAATTGATCTAGTGCATAAAACGTAAGATTTTCTCCAGCTTTCTTTCTGTATGAAAACTATATATACAATGAAGAAAATATAATTTTGTCTTAGTCCATTCTAATTGCAGTTACAATTTTTTCTTTACTAATTTCATGTGAAGATTTTATAAATGCAGCACTGTCTGGCTACCTCTTCTAACTTCTGGTTCCTCTCCATATATGTTCCTTATTGAAAGTATGTTGTTGTTCTTGTACTTGTTATGTTCTGTTGAGTCGCATGTACAACAGCCCTAAACCTGGCTCTATCCCTTGCCAATCTCACTGTCTCCAACACACCTATCCCCATTACTCCAGTGACTGAATCAATCCATCTCATCAAAGGTCTTCCTCTTCTGCACTGTCCCTCCACCCTCCCAAGCGTGACAGCCCTCACCAAGGACTGGCTCTCCTTGTAACATATACAGAGTATGTCAGAAGAAGCCTCAGAATCTTTGCCTCCAAGGAACATCCTGGCTTCACTCTCTCTAGGACAAACTTGTTTGTTTTCCTACCAGTTCATAGTATATTCAAGTATACAAACATGCAAATACTATCCCTATTATAGTCTAGGAAGTTTTATTACTTTTTTCAATATGCTTACATTAAAAATTATTTTGCAACTTTGATTGCTTTTCATTGTTTATATTCTTTTTAGATAAACTTTCATAATACCAACATTAATATTACTGAATAGATAAAAGAAAAATGAGTGTAGCAACCTTTTACTCCATACTGCAGGAGAAAGTGGTAGGTGGTATGTCTCTAGGAACAGGAAAAACTCCCTTGGGAGGGACAAGCAGGCAAGTATTGTAGGCAATTCTTATTCTCTGTCCTGTTTCTTGACACTTAAAAGAGACTAGCAATTGTTTCCACTTATAGCTCAAATCCATGGCGGTTTCACTTATTCTCTCATTCTATTTTATCTTAGCCATTGTCATTTAACCTTATGTTAATAACAAATTGTACATGAAAATAACACACACTGACCTACATGTTCACATCAACACAATCAGCCTGGGTATAATAAACAGAAGCAAGTTGATCTGAAACTTTAAATATACCCAGAGGCTTGTACTGCAAGAAGGAAAGTATTGAAGCCTTAGCCAACCTCACTTTGAATCCTGATTCCAATTTCTACCTATTTTTAAACCTTTGCTAGTTACAGCATTTCTGACAACCACCATGGTCATTTGCTGATAACCTTCTTTATTAGAAAATTGGTAAACACTTGACATTATCAGTTTATTCTTGCCACATGTTCATTTTATTTTAATCACAGAGTTAGTTGACATAGGTAATATTTTTAGCATTATCTTGCTTTAAATATTACATAAATGTAAAACACATATTTTAAATATAAAAGGAAAGTTATATTTCACAGAAATATTTCTACTTATAATTTTAGAGATGTTGTTAGCTGCTGTGAAGTTGAATATTATCCATAGCAACCCTGTGAACAACAGATCTGAACCCTGTCCTGTTCTGTGCCAGCCTCACACTTCCTGATGTAACAGTCAAAATGTCAGTCTATCTGCTAAAGGGTCTTCCTCTTCTTCGCTGACCCTCTGCCTTTCTAAGAATCATATATCTCTCTAAGGAAGAGCCCCTCCTAGCAACATGTGCAAAGTACGTGAGATGAAACTTTATTATCTTTGCCTCTGCCAAGACATAGGTGTTCTTTGGTCATTCCATCAGATGTTCAGTGCTCTTCTCCAACACCATGGCTCAAATGCATCATTTTT
>NW_006400004.1:169707-171621 GCF_000299155.1 Elephantulus edwardii
GGTGGGAATGAATGTGTTTGAGACAGTGAGGTTGGCACAGGATAGAATGGCATTTTGGGGTCTTGTACATAAGGTCGCTACGAGTCGCAAATGACTCAATGACACATAACAACAACATCCTTATTCAGCTCTCAGATCATAGCAAATGATAGGAAAGACCATGACCTGAATCTGATAGACCTTAATGCTCAAACTGATATCATTACTCCTCAATAATTTGGAGAAGTCCTTACTGCAGACTTTCCCAGTACAATACATCTGATTTTCTGACTGCTCTTGCCAAGGGTGCCGAGTAAGATGAAGTTGTGGACAGTTTCAATTGTTTCTTGATCTGTCATGATACTATGTATCAAGACTAATGGTAAGAATCTTTGTTTTCTTGACTTTGAGATGCAATCACATTGAGGGCTATGTTCTTTAATCTTCTGCAACAAGTGCTTCATGTCTTCCTCAGTTTCAGCAAGCAAAGTTGTGCTAGTTACATAACACAGATTATTGATAAATCTTCCTCCGATGCAGATGCGACATTCTTCACAGAGTCCAGATTTTTGAATAATTTGCTTAGCATTCAGATTGAATAGCTATGGAGATATAATGAATCACGACACACTCCCTTCTTAATTTTAAACCATGTTGTGTTCCCTTGTTCTGTCCACACAACCACCTCCTGGTCTAGGTATAGGTTTTAGACAAGCACAATTAAGTACTCTGGGATTTCCATTCTGCTATGATCTGCACAAAATTTATGAGAACTTTAGAGTACATCCAGGTAAATCATCATTTGTGATGTTTAAAAGATTCTGAAAGCATCTTTTTAATATTATAGAGAGTGGAGAGTGTCATCAGGTTTGGAGTCAGTTAAAGGTTAAAAAATAAAATAAAAAAACAAGAACTACTCCATAACACAAATATATCTTGCTAGTTATAATATAGCTATTAAGCAGCTGGACTGAAATTTAACTTGCATCTTCCAGATAGAGAATTCAGTGTCTTTCAACAGCATGCTAACTCAATCTTCCTAATTCAAACAAGAGTGTATTAATAATATTAAAGTTACTGGGTTATGGGGCATAAGCAGAAAATCATTTGAAGGAGCCTAAAAGGAACTGAATAGTGACTTTGGTCATTATTTATTCTGCCTGTTGTTCCTGGCATTACTGGGAATATGATTTGAAGTTCATTTACTTGGTGAAGGTTTTTCTCCATCATCTTATCTCTGTGCAAGGAAGCAGTTGATGTGGTGGCATGGATAATTGTAAACAGGGTCAAAATACTTTACAGGCCTGTCAGAATTTTTGACAGATTAATGATTTTTTTGAAACCTATCTACAAAGATACTCTGAAGCTTGAACTAGTCTAATGAGTGTTCTTTTCTGAAATATAAACATGAAGCCACATAGTAGAGTAATTTAGGCATAAATATAAATAAATCCATTAAGGAGACACAGACATGACATCCTAATTATGTGTGCATTGATACTGATATATAGAGAAGAAAGAATACAGGCACTGAAAATTATGAACTGAGGTAATTTTATTTTCTCTCTTAGAATTCACTAATTTTTAAATTATTTCCCCATTAAAAAATTTCTTCCTTAAGCTCCAGTGGTAATATCAATAGACATTTTCTCCATTTCTAGGGTATGTTGTTGTTGTTGTTAAGTGTCATAGAGTTGGTTGTGACTCATAGCCACCCTATGTAAAACAGCTCTGAACCCTGCTCTATCCTGTGCCAACATCGTTGTCTCTAACACACTCACTCTCATTAACCCAGTCACTGAATCAATCCATCTCATCCAGGGTCTTCCTCCTTTGTGCTGTCCCTCCAACCTCACAAGCATGATGTTCCTCTTCAAGGACTAGAACCTCCTTGCAACATGATGAAGCTTCAGAACCCTTTTCTTCGAGGAGCAG
>NW_006400004.1:172541-173796 GCF_000299155.1 Elephantulus edwardii
AGGTATGGAGGCAGGATGCATCCCTGATGTACATCTTTCCAGATTTTGAACCATACAGCATTTCTTTGTTCTGTTCTGACCATTATCTCTTGGTTCAAGTATAAGTTTTGCATAAGCACAGTCAAATGTTCTAGAGTATAGCTTGCTCTTTATTATACTCCGCTTTTTGACGGTACTTAAAAACATGTTAAATGGTAATGAAATAATTAAATTGTTTTGAAACACTTAAATATATACTTTAAAAACATTGTAACATAGAAATATCAATAGGTGTTCTTAACAATTAGCTTATTCCTGTGGAGTCAGGTACAACTCATTAGTGATCCTTCAGTAGGTTTCCAGAAGGCTGTAATCACACAGGAAGAGATTACTTATCTTTTTCCCTTGAAGCCACTGGTGGATTTCAAGTGTCAAAGTGATGCCGTATTTGGGTTAGTAATCCAACTTCCTGTGAACTATTTTCTTTGTACTAACTACATGGCTTTAAGGAGTAGGTTGTCCCTTTCCTTGTGCTCTTTCTCTCAAAATATATTTCCAACTGCTAAATATTTTTGTTCCTTTTAAAAAAACAATTGTAAATAGTCAAACCTCTGAAACACTTCACTCTTCACAGTGTTAAAATGATGATTACAGAAGGTAAGCTTAAGGATTTAAACATTTTTGATGGTGATTTATACACGCTGAGTTTATTAGTAGTCCTGCCATATCAATAATATCACATGCAAACAAGATTCTGCTGAAAATTATCCAAAAACGACTGGAAAAGCACATCAACAGAGAACTTTCAGATGTGCAGGCTGGCTTAGAAGAGGCTGCGGATATTACAGCTAATGTTAGATGTATCTTGGTTGAAAGTAGAGAGTACCAGAGGAATGTCTAAAAGGCATTTTTGTCTGTGGGGATCACGACAAACTGTGGCTGACTCTGAGAAGAATAAGAATCCCAGAACACTTAAAAAAACTATGAGATATCATTTCGCTCCAGTCAGAATAGCAAAATTTAACAGAACAGCAAGCAACAAATGCTGGTGAGTTTGTGGAGAAACTGGAACCCTTATTCACTGTTGGTGGAAGTGTGTAATAGTGCAACCACTGTGGAAGGCGGTATGGCGCTTTCTCAAAAAGTTGCAAATAGAGATAACATTTGACCCAGCAATTCCACTACTGGGAATATACCTCTCAGAGACCATGACTGACATCCAAGCAGATGTATGCACATTCATGTTTATCTCGGTTTTGTTCACAATAGCAAGGAG
>NW_006400004.1:174726-178494 GCF_000299155.1 Elephantulus edwardii
TGACATACTAGGTATTGGTGAAATGTGATGGATTGGCATGGGGCATTTTGAGTCCAAGGATCATATGATCTACTATACTGGAGATGAAAAGGTGAGGGAAAATGGGGTTGCTTTCATAGTTAAAAAAGTCATTTCTAGATCCGTCTTGAAATACAATGTGGTGAGTGACAGGATAATATATCCATACAAGAAAGTCCAGTGAATATCATCATCATTCAAACATATGCACCAACAACCAGAGCTAAAGAGGTAAAACTAGAAGATGTCTACCAACTTTTGCAGTCAGAGATTTATTGAACATGCAATCAAGATGCATTAATAATAGTGAGTGACTGGAATGAAAAATTTGAGAATAGAGAAGAAGGATCATCAGTTGGAAAACATGGAGTTGGTGACAGAAATGAAGTTGGAGATAGAATGATAGAATTTTGCACAATTTTAAGAGATGTAAACGCAGGTTATATACATGGATTTCACCTGATGGTATGCATAGGAATCAGATCAATTATATCTGCTTAAAGAATCACTGGAGAAGCTCAATATCAACTGTGAAAACTAGGCCAGGTACTGATTGTGGAACAGACCACCAATTATTCATATGCAAGTAAAAGCCGGAGTTGAGGAAAATTAAATCAAGTCCTCACGAACTAAAGTTTGACCTTCAGGCTATCCACTTGAATTTCAAAACCATCTCAGGACCAGGTTTGAGGGCTGGGACATTAAGGAGCAAATACTTGAAGAGTTGTGGGAGGATATCAAGAATATCATCCAGGAAGAATGCAAAAAGTCATTGCAAAGACAGAGGAGGAAAAAGAGACCAAAACAGATGTCAGAAGGAACTTGAAACACTGTACTGGAGTGCTAAGAAGCCAAAGCAAGGGAAGAAATTGAGATATTAAGGAGATAAACAGAAGATTCCAGAGGGCAGTGCTGGAAGACAAAGTAAAGTATTACAATGAAATGTGCAAGGAGCTAGAGTCAGAAAATCTAAAGGGCTAAACTTACTCATCATTTCTTAAGCTGAACCAACTGAAGAACAAAGTCAAACCTCATGTAGTAATACTTAAGAATGCTTTGGGTAGGATATTAAATGACCCAGGAAGCATTAAAAGAAGATGGAAAGAGTATACAGAGTCACTGTACCAAAAGGAATTGGTGGACACAGAAGAATTTCATGAAACAACATATGAGCAAGAGCCTGGAGTGATGAAGGAAGAAGTTCAAGTGGCTCTGAAAGAACTGGTATAAAACAAGGCCATAGGAATAATGGCATACCAAATGACATATTTCAACAAACAGATGCTGCCTGGATGTGCTCACCAAGTTGTGCCAAGAAATCTGGAGGACAACCATCTGGTCAACTGACAGGAAGAGATCTCTATTTGTTCCCAACCCAAAGAAAGGGGACCCAACAGAATGTGGATATCATTGATATCACATGCAAACAAGACTCTGCTGAAGATTATTCGAAAATGACTGGAACAGCATATCAACAGAGAACTGCCTAAAATGCATGCTGGATTTCAAAGCGTCTATGGCACTAGCGATATTGTAGCTGATGTTACATGGATCTTAGCTGAAAGCAGGGAATACCAGAGGAATGTCTATCTGTGTTTCATTGACTACGCAAAGGCATTTGACTATGTAGATCATGACAAACTGTGGCTGACCCTGAGAAGAATGGGAATCCCTGAATATTTGACTGTGCTTATGTAAAACCTATACTTGGACCAAGAGGCAGTTGTCAGAACAGGGCAAGGAAACACTGCATGGTTCAAAACTGGGAAGAGTGTGTGTCAAATATGTGTCCTATCTCCAGATCTTTTCAATCTATATGTGGAACAGATTATCAGGAGGCTGGGCTCTATGAGAAGTGTGGTGTCAGGATCAGAGGTAGACTCATTAACAATCTGTGTTATGCAGATAACACAACCCTGCTTGCTGAAACTGGGTAGGACCTGAAGCACTTGCTGCAGAAGGTCAAGGATTTCAGCCTTCAATATAGATTGTAGCTCAACATTAAGAAAACAAAGTTTCTCACCACTGGGCCAATTGGCAGCATCATGATAGATGATGAAGAGATTGAGATTGTTTATAGCTTCAGTTTGCTTGACTCTACAATCAGCACTCTTGGTACCAGCATCCAGGAAATTAAAACATGAATTGCATTGGGAAAGTGCACCTGGTACAGGCCATGGTCTTTGCAATTACTTGCTATACATCAGAAATCTGGACAATAACTGGAGATGATAGAAGGAAAAGGGATGCCTATGAGTTTTGTTGCTGGAGAAGAGTATCAAATATACTATGGACTGCTAGGAGAACAAACAAGTTCATCCTGGAGGAGAGGATGAAGCCAGGCTCCTCCATGAAGGAAAGGATTCTTAAGCTTTGTCTGACATACTTTGGACATGTTGCAAGGTGGGATCAGTCCTTGAAGAGGGGCATCATGCTTGGGTCGGTAGAGGGACAGTGAGAAAGAGGATGACCCTCGATGAGATGGATTCATTCAGTCACTGGGGTAATGGGAAAGTTGTGCCAGAGACAATAAGATTGGTAAGAGATAGAGCAGGGGTTAAGACTGTTGTACATAACAACAAGCAACTCGGTGGCACATAACAACAACAACAACCATTAAATATATGCTGCTGTCCTGATGTCAGAGACAATGCAATTGTCACAGGACAGAGCAGAGTTTAGGGCTGTTGTACATAGGGTCACTATGAGTCGCAAGTGACTCAACGGCACATAACAACAACAACATTCTGATGGCATGTTGTTCAAATCATCAGACACTCCATGGGAGATAAACAGGCACTCTCCTCCCACAAGATTAACTCCCTCTGAAAACCCGCCATTAGGTCAACTATGGATTGTTTCTGACTCAACGGTACACAACAATAACACCACCATTAAACATAGCTTTCCTTTAATATTTAAAATACATATTTTACATTTCTGTAATATTCACAAGGATCTTTGGTAATATAACTCATAGCCATCATGTCAGAACTAACTCAAAGTTAACTCTTCATTCAGTTTCCAAAAGTATAAACAGCATGGAAAGAGATTGCCTCTATGTCTCCTCTGAAGAACTTGATGGATTCAAAGGTCCAGAAATCCACCGCCTATGGGTTGGAATTGCAAAACCTTCCAGACCACACCACCAGATAGGGTAAATGTTGGGCCACTCCTCGGGAGAAAATTGAGGCAACTTGCTCTCATTCAGATTTGCAACCTAAGAAACATGATGTGATAGTTCTGCTCTTTCATGTAGTAATTCTGTGAGTCAATACAAGAGTTTTAAGTAAGTGTGAGATTCTTCAGCATAAAACTTTGTTTTGGAAGTTTTTGTATACTTAATATAAAATTTATTCCATTCATTATCACCAGTCTTGGCTTGCTCTAATCCATTCTATTCATTAGCTTTCCACCCACATATAACAGATTTTAATTGTTGGCTCTCAGTGACTAAATCATTTATTAGCTGGTTTAAATCCCAGATGAAGACTCATCAACAACCTACATCATGCAGATTACACAATCTTGCTTGGTGAAACTGAGGAGGACATGAAGCACTTGCTACAGAAGGTCAAGGACTGCAGCCTTCAATATGGGCAGAAACTCAACATCAAGAAGACAAAGATCTGCACCACTGGGCTTATTGGCAGCACCATGATAGAGGGGAGAAATTGAGATTGTTAACAGTTACAGATTACTTGGCTCCATAATCAACACTCTTGAAACCAGCAATCAGGAAATCAAAAG
>NW_006400004.1:178924-180020 GCF_000299155.1 Elephantulus edwardii
TTACTGAAACTGGCTCAGGACAGGGCTGTGTTCAGAGCTGTTGTACATAAGGTGGCTATGAGTCAGTCGCAGGCGACTCAACGGCACACAACAACAACAACATGCATGATCTTCTTAGGAAAAATACCGAAAATTTATATACTAGGACTTTTTCACCATAAAAGGAATAATTCTATTACCTTTCTTTGAAAAGAGTAATGAAAGTAAATGGATTAATAGATGCAAAACATTTAAATTAAAATCTGGTCTTCTGTGATTATCCTCAGTCTATAGGAAACTATAAGTTATAATCAAACTTATACTTTTAATCAAGAATTACAACTGTAAGATAACTATCTCTTTTATTCTGGATATATCATCAGGAAGACCAGTGCCTGACCAAAGAAGGCCGTTGTGTTCGGTACAGTGGAGGCCAGCCACAATATATAAAGACCTTCAATAAGATGAATTGAGAAGGTGGCTACACATACAGCTTCAAACACAGCTATGATTATAAAGATCATATAGGATCAATAAGTATTTAATTATCTTTTACATAAAGTCCCTATGAATGTGAGCAAACTTGATCACACTTAACAACAAGCTAATGGTTATATTCAGAATCATTAGTTAACAATGATTTTATTTTTCTTAGATTCACAATCAACAACAATGATAACAGTGATCAATAAAAGAAGACTTGCATGTTGGAGAAATCTGCTATCAATGACCTCTCCAAAATGTTAAAGAGCAACAAGGTCAATTTTAAGACTAAGTAATGCTTTTTTGAAATACTTGCTAAGCATTTGAAGATTTAACAATTAAAAAGGATGACTGAAGAAGAACTGATGTCTTTGAATTGTGGTGTTGGTGAAGAGTACTGAATATTAGCTATTGACTGTCAAAAAAAACAAAAATATCTTTCTTAGAGGAAGAGCAGCTAGGATGTAGAGTTAAGGATGGTGAAATTTCACACTTTGGGCATGATTTTAGAAAGGGCAAGTTTTGAAGCTCCATCTCACATACTTTGGGCACATGGCCAGGAGAGACCAGTCCTTGGAGAAGGAGGTCATCCTTGGAAGGTGGAGGGACAGCACAGGAAAGAAAGACCCCAATG
>NW_006400004.1:184433-197475 GCF_000299155.1 Elephantulus edwardii
CTGTCCTGCAATCAGAATTCCAGGTTCATTATTAATAAAATGTTATTATTGAAATGGTGCTCAGAAGTACAAATAACAGACAACATAATCCTATGTGTTCCAGAGTGAGACTTTAACACCAAAATTTAATGATCAAATTGAATTGACTCCCATGATTCTTATCAAGTTTTGAGTTTATGTCAACAGAACTTGGCAAAAACTAAACTGAAAAACACTCAAGAAAGTGCCTGTCCATTCACTACTTGCTGAAGTACCACAGCATAACAAGTTAGATTACCCTTCTTCATGTGCAACTTAAAAGTCTATTTTCCCAAGTGACCCACTTTTCCATTTCCTTGAAGAAATCTAGTTTACGCACAATTTCCTGTTAAGTTACGTAAGAAGATATTTTTATTGGTAGAAGTGTTTCCCTTTCATTTGATGTGTGACAAAAATGCTGGTGTTATCAACAGTACGACTCTAAGAGGTGCTTTTTAAGATATGTATTCTGATAAATGAATCTATCATTTATCTATCTATCTATCTATCTATCTATCTATCTATCTATCTATCTATCTATCATCTATCTATCTATCATCATCATCTATCTATGAAAATGGGACATCTCTTGTGGTATCATCTGTAAAGATTTGCACTATCAACCAAACACTGAATCTTTCTGGTATTTCAGATTTACCAGCTGCACCTTGATCCTTG
Organism: Elephantulus edwardii; assembly: GCF_000299155.1. Taxonomy (NCBI): domain Eukaryota; kingdom Metazoa; phylum Chordata; class Mammalia; order Macroscelidea; family Macroscelididae; genus Elephantulus; species Elephantulus edwardii. The sequence continues at coordinate 185,130 of NW_006400004.1, forward strand.
GGAGCAAGATAGACAGTCTTCCTGCATGCAGTTTATAACCTCAGAATCTGTTGGAGGGTCAGCTATTAATTCGCTAAGATATTTTCCAGTTTTATCAAAGAAATGATTCACAAAGTTGTGAAGGCATTGAATATAACACAGAGTAACAAAATAATAAATCAAAATTCTGATTAAAAATGTTTCATGCCAATCCATCTCATTTTGATGATGCCTAATAAGGCAATAATTATGCATTCAATTTCTTCATTATCAATATCCAATTTTCCTACATTCATACTTCTCACATTCCATGTTCTGATAACTAGTGTATGCTTACAACTGTTCCTTTGTGCTTCCCATTGTGAGGGCTCAGCCTCCATGTACCATACCTGCTGGTCTAATCTAAGTATTCTCTAATATACATAGGGTTTTTGAAGCCCTGTTATTTCTAAAGTGGATCGCTAATTCCTCCTAGGCTGTCTTAATTTGGATGCTCAGCTTGAGAATAACATCTGACAGACACGCATTTTACCCAAAAGAGCAGATGAAAGACCCTTTCTTGTTACATTAACAGATTAGTTGTTGGTCCTACCTTCCTCTTTAGTGTATGTATTGTGGTCGTTCCCCGCCCCCACTCTCCCCACCTCCGCCTATCCAGCATCTCCCTCCGTTCTTTGGCCTCGCCCTGCCAGTACCTCTTTATTCCCTCCCCTAAACAAACCCCTGATATCTTGGCTCAGGCCTCTGACCACTTCTGTCTGCTCATTACCTCCCTACTAACCAGTGCTGTTGGCGGTGTGAGTAGGTGTGGTGCGGAGTAGGGGCTGTGCAGGTGCATATAGTCCTGGGCAGGTGCAGGCAGTCCAGGGGTGGATGCAGGCAGGCCCTCTAGGTCGGTTGCAGACTGGCTGTCTGGGGTGGACATAGGCAAGGTGTCAAATACCTCATTTAATTGGAATAATATTGGTAAAGAATGAAAAAGAATCTACTGCATGCATTTTTAGTTATACTTTGACATTTATGAAACACTGCAATATGGGAACCAATCTGTCTATTTTTAATGATTAAAATGGATTTTAAAAGAAACCAACAAAGTTCATCGAATAGAAGGATGTCATACCAGGTTATTGCACTGATCTTTATCAAGGAAGAAAAATGTTGTTACTCTAGAGAAGCATGAATAACAGAGGTTAGTTTCATCATTTATAATAATCAATAAATGTAAAAGATATCTAGTTTATTTCTTTAGCCAATCCTGAGACCCTCAAATAGAAAGGTAATTTAATGTCATTATTTGGAAATGATGTTGCTATCACAAAAATAATTCTTGTTAACGCCAAAATGGCTTTGTAAAAAAAAAAGAATATATGTGGACTATTTCTTTAAAACACTAAAAAAATGTCTTTAGAGTATTTTTTTTGTTTTCTAATTTTTCAAACACATTTAAAGAGATTAAATACATTTGTTCCTATTATCTTTCAATAAAAGTTAATGTAGTTTTAAACCAACAACTTACTTTCCAGTAATTTAGCAACAACTTATATAGTGGACATGATGTCACTAAAAATTGGATAATTTTGACATTTTCTTAAATTTTTTAAAATGTTTATTTTCTTTAATTGTTGTGTACCATCAAATGGGATCCAACTGGCACAGGAGGGAGATTGTCCGTCCTTCTCCAGCATAGCATCTAGTGGATTTGAACCACACATCTTTGATATTGCAGTGCAGCTTTTTTGCCACTAGGCCACCCGTTTCCCCAATTCTGACATTTTTATGATTAGGGTACCTCTCCAAAGAGAGAGAGAGAGAAAGAGAGAGAGAATTGATTAAGAAGATCCATCATTTATGGATTAGTAACCCAGACAAGGAGCGCTGTTGGCTTAGTGATAAGAAGCTGTGTCGCTAACCTAAAGACATTCAGTTTGAATACACTAACTGCTCCGTGGAAGAAAGATGAGCAAGCTCCTCCGGTGCAATTTACTGTCTCTGAAAATCCCTGGGACAGTCAGCTGTGAGTTGAGTCCAACTCAATGGTGCAAAACAACCACAGTGATCCCTGTCGTGAACAAAATGAGAGTCTCTGAGACTTCTGGAAAGAGTTAGACTCATGAACATACTGCCTATGTTTCAACTCAAAAGATACCAGTGGCACATTTCAAGAAGTAAGCACTGGCAATATTTTTTAAGTAATCTAAACAAGTTTAGATTATGGCAATTCTTAATGCTGATTTATTACTCTAAATGGGGGGGACCTCCACTGTCATCTTTTCTCTCCTAAATCACTGAGAATCACACATTTAAAATGTTGTTATTCAGCACTGGCAAATAATAGAAGTAGAAGAATGTATTTAAAAGTACATAACTTGCAAGTTAGCCCAAGCTATAGCATTTCATATTAATGTTATGACCAAAAAAAGATAATAAGTTTCCCTCTGGATATCATATTATCCCAAGCATTGATGTTCAATGTAGGCACAAAAGGAAAAAGGAGGTCTCATTAAGGTAAGTGCAATATTAATGTAAGTGCAAATCTGTACCTTTATTGTTCTGCTTCTCCATGTGGTCAAATTATCCCCAGGTATTTCTGGAACATTTTATAATCTATCCCTCAAGCAATATGACCTCAATTAAGAGAATGCAAATTTTCCCTTAACCTACGTAGATCTGTTTCTTTTTGTTGTTAGAGTCTCAAAAAATGAAGTCTACTTCAGCCTGCTCTTACTACCACTGAAAATTTCGAAAAAATGTGAAAAGCAGTAACAAGAGGAATCTGAAGTTAAGAAATAATCTTGGTTTGAGAAATATTTCTTAGCAGAAAAAAATAAATAAAATGTGTATAATTTTGACTATCTCAACTTTGAAACATTTTTATTTTAAATTTGTATTAGATGAAGAAAACGAAAATATAAACCATGGCAAGGAGGAATTATTCATAAGGCCTATGTATAAAAGTACTCTTGCATACAGAATATAAATATCACTTATAATTTAATAATTAGCAAACAATATAATTGAAATTTATGACATTTTCTACATATCTTTCATAAATGAGGTATCACAAATTTTGTTGTTGTTATTACAGGCTGCCAAGTTGAGTACGACTCACAGCAACTCTATGAACAAAAAGATCTGAACCTTGTTCTATCCTGTGCCATCCTTACACTTCCTGACACACAAGAGCCCATGGCAGCAGTCACTGTGTCAATCCACCTGGTTGAGGACCTTCCTCTTCTTGGTCGACCTTCCACTCTTTCAAGCATCATGTCCTTCTTCAAGAAATAGCCCCACTTAGCAACATGTCCAAAGTATGTGAGGCAAAGCCTCATCGTTACTGCCTCCAAAGAGCATTCTGGCTGCACCCTCTCCAAGACATATGTGTTCATTCTCTTAACTGTCCATGGGATGTTCAATACTCTTCTCCAAAACCATAACCCAAAGAATCAATTCTTCTGTCATCCTTATTCATTGTCCAGCTCTCAGATGCAGAGTAAGTGATCAGAAAGATAATGGCCTGAATTAGATGCACCTTAGTCCTCAAATTGACATCATTACTTCTCAATAATTTAGAAAGGTCCCTAACTGCAGATTTTCCCAGTGCAATGTGTCTCCTTATTTCCTGACTGATGGTATCAAGGTTGTTAATTGTGGATCCAAGAAAGATGAAATCATTGACAATTTCAATCTCCTCTCCATCCATCATGACACTGAGCCTTGGCCCAGTTGTAAGAATGTTTGTTTTCTCCATATTGAGACACAATCCATATGGATGGCAACATTTCTTGCTCTTCTGCAACAGGTGCTTCAAGTCCTTCTCACTTTTAGCAAGCAAGGTTTTGTCATCTTCATAGTGCAGGTTATTGATGAGTCCCTCTTCAGTCCTTATGCCACACTCCTCTTCACAGAATCCAGCTTCTTGAATAATTTACTCAGCGTATAGATTGAACAGGTATGGAGACAGAATACAACCCTGGTACACTCCCTTCTCAGTTTTAAACTATGCAGTGTTCTCCTGCTCTGTTCACACAAGAGGCTTCTGGTCCAGGTATAGGTACTGCATGAGTACAATTAAGTGCCCTGGGATTCCCATTCTTCTCAATGTCAGCCACAACATGTTATAGTCCACATAGTTCGATGTCTTTACATAGTTAATAAAGTGCAGATAGACATTCTTCTGGTATTTCTTACTTTCAGCTGGGATCCATCTGACATTAGCAATGATATCCCTGGCGCACGGCCTCTAAATCCTGCTTGAGCTTCTGGCAATCCCCTAACTATGTACTGTTCTAGCCATTTTGCTTGCATGTGGTATTGATGATATTGTTCGATAGTGTCCACATTGACTTGGATCACCTTTCTTGAGAATGGGTACAAATATGGACCTCTTCTAATCCAATGGCCAGATAGCTGTCCTCCAAATCACAAATAAGACATTGAAAAGATATACAACATCAATAGCCATAAAAAATAGATATTAAGACTATAGCAAATTAGCAATGTCACATTTATTTGCAAGGAAACAATTAAAAACATTTGTAATAGCTTATTATTTTTAAAAAGCTTTGAATGCTGATGACAAAAAACATGATGAGTTGTGAAATTAAATTAAGGATATCAATCACAAAGAAAGTAAAAGGTCATTATAAAGACAAGAAAGAAAAGATCAAAATGGATAAAATGGATATAAGAGAAGATTCTGAAACTTGCACTTGCGCTAGAGAGCTCAAAATAAGTGGAAGAAATGGTGAAGTAAAAGAAATGAACAGAAGACAGCTCAAGACTAAGATAACAAAAAAAAGATTAATATAACAAAAAAAAATGCAAAGAGCTAGAGTTAGAAACCCAAAAGACAAACACATGCTTGACATTTCTCTGGATGAAAAAAATGAACAACAAATTCAAGCCTTAAGTTGCAAAACTGAAGGATTTTATGGACAAAATCTTGAACAATGCAAAAAAGCAACAAAAATAGATGGAAGGAATACACAGAATCATTACACCAAAAAGAATTTATCTTCATTTTATTATTTCAGGAAATAGCATACCATAAAGAACAAATAATAATGAAGGAAGAAATGCAAGATACTCTGCAGCATTAGCAAAAATATACATGGACTCATTTATTTTTGTCAACTGGCCCTCCAATGGGTTTTCAGAAAAGATAAATTACATAGAAGTTGCTAGTTGTTTTCAGGTGCCATCTGATCAACTACAACTCTTAAGGACCCTATGAACAATAGACGTAAACCTTGCCCTATTCTGAACCATTCTCATTATCTTTGTCTTCCGCAGATCAATTCATGTAGTCATTGTTTCAGTCAAGCTCCTTAAAAGTTTTCTTCTCTTTCACTAATCCTTTAACTTTACCATCACGTTGTCTCTTTCCAAGAAGTAGATCATTCTCATAATATGTACCACTTTCACTATAGTTGTCTCTAAAGATCTTTCTGGATGCACTCTCTTCAATATAGATTAGTTTGTTCTTTTGACAGTCCATTGTATATTTAATATTCTTTGCCAATTCCACAATATAAACACACAAGCTTATCTTCTGACATCTGTATCCATTATCCAACTTTCACATGGATAAGAAGCAATTAAAAAGACCATGTCTTGAAGCATATATATCCTCATCAGTAAAATGACTTGCACTTTGGAAAGATCTTTGACAAAAGATTTCCCCAATGCAATATGTGTTTGATTTCTTGACTGCTGCAATAATGGGTGTTCATTGTGGATCCAAGTAAAATTAAATTATTGACAACTTCAATTTTTTCCCATCGATCATGGTTTTGCTTACTGTTCCAGTGGTGAGGATTTTTGTTTTAAGATGTAACTCATATTAAAGGCTGGACTCCCTGATCTTCTACAGTAAGTACTTCATGCCTCCTTCTCTTTTAGCAAACTCATGTTGTCTATGTAATACTCATTGTTTATGAGTCTTGATACCACTTTATGAGTCTCAATACCACCAACGTTGGTGCTACTTTTTTCTTCATTTAGTCCAGCTTCTTGTACAAATTTTTTAGCATACATATTGAATAGCGGTGGGAGAAAGGATACAACTCTGGCGTATACCTCTCCTGATTTTAAACTATGCAGTGTGATCTTGCTATTTTGATGTTATCTCCCCAAACAGTTTGAGATATAAAAACTATCATCCATGAGGAAAACAAAAGGTCATTACAAAGACAGAGGAGGAAGAAAAGACAAAAAATGAATGACAGAAGAATCTCTGAAAATGTCACTAGAGATTTGAAAATTCAAAATAAATGGGATAAACACAGAAGTAAAAGAGATGAACAGAAAATTTAAAGGGCAGCTTGAGAAGACAAAGCAAAGTATTAAAACTGAATGGGCAAAGAACTGAAGTTGGAGAATAAAGGGGAAGAATGTACTCAGTATTTCTCAAGTTGAAAGAACTGAAAAAAATTCAAGCTTTGAGCTGCAATTGCAATACTGAGAGATGATATGGGAAATTTTTAAAAATCATAAAATAAACATGCATTCTTTAGAAAATAGAAAATAAACTGCCTGGTCGAGGACAGTGTGTCTTCCTATGCAGCAGAAGACTAGAGCTGAGGTTCCTAATCAAGTCAGTGCCTGTCCATCTGCGTGATGACTGATACCCCAAGATATATATATATATATCTTCTAGTATAGGGTATGTCAAGAAAGGGGGAAACCCAAGAGGGGAACACAGCCTGGAAAGAATTTCTGCTGGTCTCCGAAGTTCAGGTGGGTCTTCTTGGGTAGAGATAGTGGACTGCCAGTTCAATGGGTAGGGCCTCCCAGTCAGAGGAGTCACCCCACTGATCCAAGTGTTGATTGTAGGCCAAGTGTGACATAATCTTCAGGCTGTGAGATGGACTTTCTGAGAGTTTACAGCTCCATATATAGGATGGTATTGTTATGGTCTGAGGTAGAGTTGGTTCTTAGCGGGTGTCTGAGTGGGGAAGAGGGAACACTGCCTATTATCTCATGAGTAGTGGGGGAGAAGTAAACATAAGGACCAAGAGAGGAGATTAGACCTGTTCAGCTGTATTGTTTTTAGGTGTCATTGAGTTGAATATGACTCATAGAGACCCTATAAATAAAAAATCTGAATCCTGTCCTATCCTGTGCCAGCCTCATAATTTTTGACATACTGAAGCACACTTCCATACTGTATCTAGTTGAGGCTTCACTGTATCAATCCATCTAGTTGATGATCTTCCTCTCTTTTGCCAATACTCCATCTTTTCAAGCATGATAGCCCTCTCAAAGGAATAGCTACTCCCAACAACATGTCCATAGTATGTGAGATGAAGCATTTTCATCTTTACCTTCAAGTTTCACTCTGGCTGTATTTTCTCGAAGATGTATCCGTTTATTCTTTTGGTAGTCCATGAGATATTCAATAGTCATCAGCAGTGTAGATACCTGAATATTGCTTCTGCAGCTGCTACAACTTTCCTAGGCTTTTAAGTAATATGGTTAGTTGTTCAAGGTGGCCATGCTGAGCTGTTTATAGTTCTGTGTCTTGTTGCTTTCTTTTTTTGATGATTCAGTCTTGAATGATATAGAAAGCATCAGAAGATGGAAGAAAAACACAGGAAGAAGCACTGTATCAAAAAGAATTGATTAACACTGAGAAGTTTTAGGAAGTACCCTTATGAACAAGAGCCAGTGGTCATAAAGGAAGAAGTCCAAGATGCACTGAAGGTATTGGCATAAAACAAGACCCCCGGAACTAGTGGTATACCAATTGGCATGTTTAAACCAGAAGATGTAACCCTGGATGTGTCCACCAGTTTATGCAAAGAAATTTGGAAGACAGCAGCTAGGCTGAATGACTGGAAGAGATCCATATTTGCTTCCATCCCAAAGAAAGGGGACTCAGTATAATATGAAAATTATCAAACAGTATCCCTCCACTTTGGCTGGATGGCTACCTAACATCTCGATGATGGTCTCATCTTGATGGTTTCTGGGGCAATGTTTGTTGTGTGTTAATTTTTTTCCCCCTCAAAAGTGGCTGGTCCTTGATCGTTAGACTAAGGGCTCAGGCCTCTTTGAGTGCCCACCTTTAAAATCCTGTAGGGCCTTGGGGTCTGTGGCCCTTGGTCCAAATTTATTAATTTTAGAATTAATGTTCCTTAAAAGACACAACAATCATTTGTTTATTTGCTGTACTGAACAACTTGGAATTGCTGTGATGCTGAACACTGTTCAATAGTCTTGTCAAATACCATAATGTTTATCCATTATTTACAATGTTTGGATGACCTCCAGATTGATTCATGTCGGGAAGCAGGAGTGGCATCCAGTTCCTAAACTAGATACCTCTGTAAACTCTGCAAACTCTGTTATATATGTACAGAAATGATGTTAATTATATAACAAAGCTCAGGTCTTTTGTGCAAAGCTTACTCTGAGTCATATTTGGCTCAACAACACTTAACCACTGCTAAATGTGTCTAATGCTGTTATATCTGGAGGAACATCCTTCCACTTTACACATCACTCTTTGTCAATGTGCTATATGAAGTAACCTGAGTTTGCTATGATGCTGAACCTTCTGCCATGGGGATATCAAATACCATAATGGTTTCCCATTGTGGACAGTGTTTGGTGGAGCTCTCAGTCGTAAAACAGATTTGAAAGCAGGAGTGGCATCCACTTTCTAAACCACATGCCTCTGGAAATTCTATGAACTTGGAGAAACAATGATAGCTATGGAAAGGCATAAGGTCTTTTGTTAATAGAGTCACTATGAGTCTACCGCCACTCGATGACAACCAACAACAACAAACATTATTATCAGATGTAACTAAAATATTCATGAAGATCTTCTGAAAATGGCTAGAAAACTGCATTGAGACAGAACATGCAGAAGTTCAGGTTGAGTTTAGAAGAGATTCAACAAAACAAAAAAAAGAAGAAGAGATTAGACAGATATGTGGATATAATTATTTTTAAATTTTTTTTAAATGATTTGCTTACAAAGTTCAAATACATGTGTTTCACACTATTTTTCACTCACATTGCATTTCATACAATCATTATCACACATTATGTTTTATAAAATTAATCACCATTGGATCAGGCCCATCATTACCTTGTCTTTTCACTGGACCCTTCCCATTTCCTTCCCCTCTTCCCACTACCCATAAAACTGTGTAATTCTGTGGTTTTGCCTCTACCAATCCTCAGCCCTCATTCCACCCATGATGTTTTTACTAGTTACCGTTCTGTTTTACAATAATGGTCTTATGCAGTATTTGTCCTTATGAGACTGAGTTAGCTCACTCACCATAATGCTCTCCAGCCTCTCCCAAGTTATATAGTATTTTTTAAAATTGTTGTTCCTGAGTGCTGTAGTATTTCATTGTGTGAATGGACCACAATTTCTCAATCCATTCAGTTGTGGTTGGACATTTGTGCTGTTCCCATGTTCTTGCGATGATGAATAACACTGCTATAAACATTGGTGTACAAATCTCTGTTTGTATCTCAGTTCAGATTTCATTGGGATATATTCCTAAGTAGGGAATAGCTGGGTCATATGCAGTTTCTAACTTCAGCATTCTCAGAAAACATCAATCTGCCTTCCAGAATGCTTGCACCATTGTAAAATGGATATAATTTTTGATGTCACATCGACCTGGCTTAGAGAGAGAATGTTGTTGTTGTTGTTCTTGTTGATTGCTGTCAAGTCTAGCATGACTCATAGCAACCTCATGAACAAAATGTCTGAAGCCCTTCCACAATCATTACTATTTATCAAAGTTCAAAGTGTTTCCAGAGGTATGCTGTTTAGAAAGTGGATACAAAAAAATATATCAATTTGTGTTTTATTGACTGTATAATAGCATTTGACTATGTGGATCATTACAAACTGTGACTAACATTGAGACGAAGAGAATACCAGGACCCTTAATTATGTTCAGACTAAATCTAAACCTAGAACAAGAAAAGCTGTTGTCAAAAACAGAATAAGGACATACTACATGGTTTAATATCAAGAAAGGTGTGCATCAGGTTTGTATATTTTCTCCATACCTATCCAATCCGTATGCTGAGCAAATAATTTAAGAAGTTGGACCCTATTAAGAAGAATGAGAAATCAGTCTACAGCCTTCAGCGCAGATTGTATCTCAACATCAAGGAGATAAAAATCTTCACCACTGCACCTATAAGCAATATTATGATAGATGTAGAAAAGATTGAAATTGTTAATAATTTCTTCTTGCTTGGATCCACAGTCAACACTTTGGTGCCAGCAGCCAGGTGATCTGGAGACATATTGCACGGGGAAAATCTGCTCCTAGGGACCTCTCCAAGTTCTTGAGGAGCAATGCATTACTTTGAAGACCAAAATGTGCCTGACTCAGGCTATCATCTTTTTCATCATTTGCTAGGTATCTGAGACCTGGACAATAAATAGAAATGAGAAGAATTTCTTTCTTTTAGGTGTAGCATTTGAGAATAGTACTAAATATCCCATGGACTGCTAAAAGAGTCGCTATGAGTCATTTTGAAGTCTAAAATACAAACCTTTGTCTCACATATTTTGATCATGTTGCTGTTGTTGTTGTTATGTGCTGTCGAGTCGTTTGCGACTCATAGCGACTCTATGCACAACAGCCCTAAACCCTGCTCTATCCTGCGCCAACTGCACTGCTTCTGATACACCCAACCCAATTACCCCAGTCACCAAGTCAATCCATCTCATAGAGGGTCTTCCCCTCCTGCGCCGTCCCTCCACCCTCCCAAGCATGATGTCCCTCTCCAAGGACCCGTCCCTCCTGGCAACATGTCCAAAGTATGTCAGACGAAGCCCCAGAATCCTTGCCTCCAAGGAGTAGCTTGGTTTAATCCTCTCCAAGATGAATCTGTTTGTTTTCCTGGCAGTCCATGGTACATTCAGTACCCTTCTCCAGCACCACAGCTCAAAAGCATCCACTCTCCTTCTGTCCTCCCTAGTCATTGTCCAACTCTCTGATGCGTAACAAGAGATTGCAAAGACCATGGCCTGTATCAGGCGCACCTTAGTCTCCAGAGAGACACTGTTGCTCCTGAGTACTTTAGAGAGGTCCCTAACAGCTGACTTTCCCATCGCGATATGCTTTTTGAGTTCCTGACTGCTGGTGCCAAGAGTGTTGACTGTGGAGCCAAGCAAACTGAAGCTGTGAACAATCTCAATCTCTTCGTCATCCATCCTGACGCTGCCAATTGGTCCAGTGGTGAGAATCTTTGTCTTCTTGACATTGGTATTCCTTACAGAGGGACATCATGCTGGGAAAGGTAGAGAGATGGAAAAAGAAAGGAAGGCCATAAATAAGATGGAATGGCACAATAACTGCAGCAATGTGATCATGTGTGTTAAAGATGATGGGAATGGCACAGGATAGGACGTGGTTCAGATTTGTTGTTCATAGGGTTGCTATGAGTCATATTCAACTTAATGGTACTTAATTACAACCCCAATACAGTGAATAAAATCTTCAATTTGGTGTGCCAATGAATCTCCAATTGGTTTTTTACCCTTCTGTTAATAATAGTTATAGTTTTAAAATATAACAATAAAGACAATCTTACTTCTATGGCCAAACTTTTCTTTCCCCTGGTGTCTACAGATCTCATTTGCCTCCTGACTGACAATCACATACTATTTTCTAGAATTTTAATTTTTTGTTGTTGTTGTCATGACAGAGCAAATTCTCTTGGGAAAAAACATGTTGAGTTTTCTTATCTACCATGTTTCAGTGAAAAAACTGTCAGCTAAATTTCGTTGGCAGAATTTTTATAACTGTTACTACGGCATTTTGCAGAAAGAACACAGAATGTTTAAACACATGTCGTGCTTACAGAGTGAGTAGTGACAGGTGATAAAACTTGTAGAAAAAATGAGACCTGTGATATTTAGCAAGACTTCATCACTCACTTTTGTCAATAGAAATTGACTTGTTTGATATGGAGGCAGGTTGCCAGCTTTCTGAGAACAGACATGCATTTGGTGTATGTCCTTGACAGGATGGATAGATAGTTCTGTTTATAAAAATAAGTAATATTAAAAATAGAAATGTGCTGTTATTGACAAATAAATGAATGTTAAGCCAAAATGTTTTAGATATCTGCTTCATCCTACTCTTACATATATTGCAAATTATCAGAGAAAATAGTTTAGAGCTTTAAATGATTATTGTAAAATCTCAGATATATTTTGATAGCTTCAGAGAAAATTTTCCAGTAGAATATTGCTAACTATTAGGCATTTCTTATAAATATGTTTTCCTGTTGTTTTATTTTTATGAGTTAAGAAAACTGAGAAATAACAAACCAAACAGAGAGAGAGGGAGGGAAGGAAGGAAGGAAGGAAGGA
>NW_006400004.1:197609-217797 GCF_000299155.1 Elephantulus edwardii
CTAAAAGTTGTTTGTGAAAAAAGTTTCTAGTGAGAGAGATTTATTCTAATTGTTTTTTGTTGTTGCAGACCATCAAATGAGAACAAACCTATAATTGACTCTCTGATGGGTTTTCAGAGGCAGTTAATTTCACATGAGGAGATTGCCCATTCTGAAAACGTGTGAAAATCCAGAAGCTTATATATATTATTAATGTTACTTGTATTTTCATACATAAAACAGTTCAATTTGCATTTGTTGTAGAATTATTTTCCTTAGTTTGCAAAGGCATTCCTAAAGCATGCTGTTGTTTTTGTAATGTGCTGTCAAGTTGAAACCAAATCAAGAGGCAATTAATTGGAAGGGAAAAGGAGATTGTCCTTCTTTTTTCCACAGAGCAGCTGATGGGTTCAGACCATGTGCCTTTGGGATTGCAGCACAGCTTCTTACCACCAGGCCACCAGAACTCCCTAAATCAGGTAGAGATATATAATAAAAATTAATCAAATTAAAAAGCAAAATTGCAGAGGTAGAAACAAACCTGCTTTTGAGAAAGTGCAACTGAGGTGCTCCTTAGAAGCAGGGATGGTGAAGCTTCATTTTACACACTTAGGGAATGTTGTCAGTACAGGCCAGTCACTGGGGGGAAAGATCCCGTGCTTGAAAAAAAAATATAGAGGAAGACTCTCTAAAAGATGGATTGGCACAGTAACTGCAACAACAGGCTTGAAAAAAGCAGACATTGTGAGGCTAATACTTGATAGGACAAGGCTTTGACCATAGAATTACTATAACGTAGTCTACATCAGAGCTTCTAACAGCAAGAAGCTCTAAGGTCAACATTTCAGACATTTCTTTAAACAAACTTTAAATTGTACACTTCCAAGTAAAAAGGTCTAAGAATAGCCTAGTAATATTAAAATTAAGAATGATGTGAGTCCATCCAAATATCATGTTTTATTACAAATATGAACAATACAGATAGCATGATATTGGTATGAAGATGAAAAAGCAAGACAAGAAACAGTCTACGCACATATGCATATACACTCATGCTCAAACCCAGGCACAGATGAAAACATGCTGATTCTGGTGGTACTATGGTTTGCAGAGGGTGAAAATTAATATACACTGTGTGACAACATATAATCAGACTGCCATTCAATTCAAACATATAGAAACAAACCCAAATGAATTAAAGGCTTAAATTAATAGTTGTTTGAAAGCTTCTAAATAGAGGAGAATAAATGTGGCCCCTCAGAATAGGTAAGAAAGATTTTTAATGTATTCTAAAAATCAGAGTGGAACTTCAGATACTAAAATTTAAAACTTATGTGCATCCAAAAACATGTGGTGGATGTTCGAGGCTGTCAAGTTGGCACTGAATCACAACTTCCCCATGCTAAAAAGTGTGAAAAACTAGCTTATATTTGCTTTCTTTGAGCCCATTATTTTAGCCACTATATAGGCAGATATTCCATTTTTTATATATGGACTTTCTTCCAGCTTGAAGGCTCATCTTATGGCGTTATGTCAGAGTGTTGTTCTGTTATTCATTATGATTTTACCGGCCAATTATTTCAATAATAGATGACTTACTTGATCCTTCTTCACAGTTTGTTTAGTCTGGAAGCTTTCCTGAACTTATTCACCATGGTTGGTACCGCTCCTATTTACAGGACTGGTTCCAGAGCTTTTAGCATCACAGCAACACATCAGCCACCTTGGTAAACAGACAAGTGGTGGCATGTAGACACAATAGAACAAATGCAAACTACTTGAATTATGCTGTGTCATTTGCATATCTCATATTATTGATTAGTTTTCCTCCAGTCCTGATGCTACATTCTTTCATAAAGCTCAGCCTCCTGAATTATCTGTTCCAGAATGATCTGTTGCACTGGGAAAATCTGCAGTCAGGGTCATCTCCAAAGTTCAGGGAATCAAAGATGTCAGTCTAGACACCAAGGTGCACCTGATTCAGGCAATGGTCTTCACAACTACTTACTATGAATCAGACAGCTAGGCAATGACTAAGGATGACAGAAGAAGAATTGATGCCCTTGAGCTGCAGTGCTGGAGAAGAGTATTTAACATACTATAGACCATCAAGTGAGCAAACAGGTCTACCTTGAAGAGGGAAAGACCAAGTTTTTCCTTGGAGGCTAGGGTTTAAAGCTCTGTCTCACATACTTTGAACATGTATACAAAAGGCCCTGGTTCTTGAAGGACATCATGCTCTAAAGAGTGAAGGAACAGCACAGGAGAAAAACTTGAAAAAGATGGATTGACGCAGTAACTGTGGTAATAAGAGTAGATTTGTCAGAGTCAGTGAGACTAGCTAAGGAGAGTGTTGACTTCAGATAGTGCTATTGTGCGTAGTACAGATAAATCGCAGGTGATTCAATGGCACCTTACCACCACTACAACAACGGTAATAGTACAAATGATAATGATAACAATAATAATATAGAACCAAAGTTCTATTTCTTTTCTTATAACCCTCAATTGTGCTCTCCAGGAAAAACAGTTTCAATGGCTTCAGCTGGATATTCTGCAATACTTTTATCTTGTTAGCTCATAGAGAGTTACTTTCTAAGGCATAGATGTGGCATCTATGTTGGTTCAAATACACTAGATGCTTCCAGTGCAATTTACAGTCTAAAAATCTACTAAGGGCCAGCTGTGAGTTGGTTCTGATTTGATGCACTGCTAACCCAACGGCAGAGCCTCTCTGTTGGTTCAACTGTTCCAGTAGTTCTGTAGGAGAATGATGGTCAATCTACAGTCTTAAACATTTAATAATGGGTCAGCTATGAGTCCATTGCAACTTGAGGTGAATGAGTTTTAAGAATCCCAAAGAAGAGAATTGTTTGACCCTCTAAACACAAACATCTCAAGCCAGCTAAGTACAAATACATTTACTTTAAAATTCTTATATCATTTTCTTTGTAAGTGCATACTTACATATTGATTTTCTTTTCACTATCACCTCTGTATAGTATTCTAAACATAGAATATTTTTTTGTTTTTTTAACCATAGAATATTTTTAAAAGGAAGAGTGTAAACCGACACTTTCCTTGAGAATGTTTCTTTTCTTGATGCTCAAACTCTGTGCTGTTGCATCAGAACTGTCTAAAACCTGCATCTCCAGTAAGTTTCCCAAGTTTGTAAAATGCTCAAGAGGAGACTGCTCATTTTTCTCCCATTGAATAGCTAGTGGATTGTAATCAACTGCCTTTATGTTTGCAGTGTAACTCCTTACCCACTAGACCGCCAGAGCTGGTAGGTAGGTAAGTAGGTAGATGATAGATAGAAAGATAGATAGATAGATAATAGATAGATAGATAGATAGATAGATGATAGATAGGTAGATAGATGATAGATCCATCTGTATATGCAAACATAAAAATAGATAGATCTCACAAAATTTAACAAACATTTTTTTAAAAAATCTCAGTATATTAGAGGCTCAGGAGGTAGAAGAATCAAATTTCATGTAGTTCATTAATCATCTTAAAATAGTGTTTTTCACAGCATTTTGGAAACACTTCTCAAATAGCCTTATAGCTATAATTTATCTGTTTTGCTACAAAAGTAACCTCCAATTGTTGTTTGCCCTCCAGAGGGTTTTCAGAAGCAATAAATCACACAGGAGGAGATTGCCCATTCTCCTGCATAGCAGCTTGTAGATTCAAACTGAATGCCTTTAGCATTGTAGCATATCAGCTTTTTACCACTAGGTCCCACAAAGATAACTAGGTCGTTGAAATCACAATGTTAGGTTTCTGTTTATTTGAATGGTTTGTTTTTGGTTGGATTTTTTGTTTTGGGTTTTGTGGTTTGTTTTTTTTCTACATTTGGATCTTTAAAACTTTCTGTAGGTATTCAAAAAATACTCAACATATAGTTGAAAGAGAATCTTTTTAGTTGAAATATATTATATTATAAATCAATGCAAAAATTTTGTAAGAAATAGAACAAAAAGTATTTTCCATCTACTCATCCTCAACCCTCTGCTCCCACCTTTGCCCTCCAGGAACCACCATACATGTTTTCGTAGTTATCTTTCTATTTTTACAACAATGGTCTGACACAGTATTTGTCTTATGAGACTGAGTTAGTTCACTAAGCATAATACGGCCCTGTCTCTTCCAAGTTTATATATATATATATATATTTTTTTTTTCAAATCGTTGCTCCTGAATGCTGTGAAGTGTACCACAATCTCAGTCCATTCAGTTATGGTTGGGCATTCCATGTTCTTGTAATAGTAAATAATGCTGCTATGAACACTGGTGTACAAGTTGTCATTTGTATCTAAGTTCTAATTTCATTGGAGTACGTTCTTAGCAGTGAAATATTGTTATTGTGTACTATCAAATCAGAACAAACCCATAGTTGACTATTTGGTGGGTTTTCAGAGGCAGTTAATTGCATGAGAGATTCCCCATCCTTCTCCTGTGAAGCAACTGGTGGAGTCAAACTGCATGCCTTTGGGATTGCTGTGCATATTCTTACTAATTAAATTCCTGTGTGCATCAAAACCTTTATCCAATAAGGTGAAAAGAAAATCATCTACCAACTGGGAGAAAATATTTGGCAATACCATCTCAGACAAGGGTCTCTTAAAAGAAGTTTACAGAGTACTACAGGCCCTCCAGGAAAATAAAAGAGTATAAACAATTACAAAATGGGCAAAAGACATGGAAAGACTTTTCACAGAGGAAGACATTCAGATGGCCAACAGACAAGTGAAGAAATCCTCAAAATCACTGGCAATAAGAGAGAGAGAAATCAAAACCATAGTAAGATACCATCTCACCCCAGTAGCAGTGGGAAAGCTTAGCAGGATTGCAATCGGTAACTGTTGGAGAGGATGTGGAGAAATGGAAACTCTCATACATTGTTGATGGTATTATAAAATGGTACAACCACACTGGAAGATAATTTGGTGTTTCCTCAAGAAGCTGAACATAGAAACATTGTATGACCAACCTATTTCAATACTAAGAATCTTTTTTAACCTCTATCACAACTCCAGTATTTAAAAGACTTATCTTACAATGTCTTTATATTAGTCAAACATAACTTGGAGATCTTTGTGTTAATATCCACAAGGTCTCAAAAGAACATAATCTGTCTCAAAGTTGTTAGACTCGCCTCTGCATCGTCTGTGGAGTGGCAGCCTTTCTTCTGATTATTAGTTTGAAGCAATTCTTTTCTTTGGGGCATATGTCTCTTTTAAAGAAACAAAACATGCCAACAAATTGTCTGTTATTTGTTAACATTTAAACTGAGGTCTGGCATTACTACTGCATCAGCTGCTTTCAATTACGTCTCCCAGGCTGTTACTGAGTACATAAGTGAACATCTTGCTTTTAAAATGGCCTCAAACCTTTTTAACGTCAACCAATATCCTCATATAAACAAGTTAACGAACAATTATAAATCTAAGCTTCCCTGTGTTTATCTATCGCCTTCAATTTCTTTTTATACCCAAAACATTCGCAAAACATCTGGCTTCTTAAACCATTGCATTTCTCTTTTTTGCTGTTTATTTTTTGTTGTTGTTGTTGTTGTTGTATTTCTATACTAAAATTCAAGATTTCTTTTCGTGTTATTTCAAATGATACTTTTAATATTAAGGCAATAATTACTTCCGTTACCAATTACAGAACATTTGAATTTGTTGTTGATTATTTCTAAATGCCATTGACACTTATGGACCCCTCAGAGAATAGAATGAAAATCTGCCTGATCCTGAGAGATTCTCAGGATCTCACCATTTTTGCTGTGTTTCATTTCGTTGTTGCTGCCATTGTATTAATCCATCTATATGAGGGACAATGTTGTCTTTCTCGAAGAATTACTCCCTACTCCCACTAACATGCCCTAAGTAGGTTTGGCTTATTCTTGTTAAGTGCTAATGAGTCAACTAGACCCATAGTGACTATCAACAACAGATCAAGATCTAGTCCTATCTTCACACTCTTTTCCATATTCAAACCCCCTGTTGCAGTTACTGTGACAATCCATCTCATTGAGGGTCTTCTTCTCTCTTACCAATTCTGATTTCCCAGGTGTGATGCCTTTTCCTGAGGAATGAGTAGAGCAGGAAAATCCCCCAAAATAGATTCTATTTTCATGCTGAAATGCATTTACTCACTGGAATGCAATACCTCATTGACAGTCCAGTCTAGTGGTAACTTGCAGTGGGTGTTTGGGAGCTGATAAATTCGTCCTAAGAAATCTGTGCTCTAATTATTATGAAAACTTTAAATAATTTAAAAGACTTTTCCTTTTATGAACAAAAGCAACAGGAGTGCTTATGTATCTCTATGATTAAAACATATTGTTTGAAAATAATGGTTTCTTTCTAATCCTAAGGGCCATGAAAAGTTTAAATTGGGGAATAATTGCAAATGTAGGTTTTAAATTATGCTGATTATTGATAAAGGAAAACTAATGGCAAAAATGGCTAAAATAACTTGACTACTTACATAAAGACTAGCAGTTCAAATCCCACCAGGCATTCTGAAGGAGATAAAATGGTTATTTCCATAGATATGTAGGCTTGAGGAAACCTAATAATTAGTTCAACTTTGTACTGCAGGTTTCATAAGAGTTGGAATCAACTCAATGGTGGTGTGTTTGGGTTTGAATATAGACAGAGTATTAAAGACAGTTGTTGTGGTTATGTGCCGTCGAGTCATTTGCTGCTCATAGTGACTCCATGTACAGTAGCTCTAAATACTGTCCTATTTTGAGCCAGTCTCACTGTCTATGACACATCTACCCCCATTACCCTAGATACTGTGTCAGTTCATCTCATCTAGAGTCTTCCTATTCTGTTCTGTTGTCCTTATCCAAGAACCAGGCTCTCCTGATCATGTGTCCAAAGTATGTGAGATGGAGCTTCAAAATCCTTGCCTCCAAGGAGTAATTTGGTTTCACCCTCTACAGGGAAGACCTGTTTGTTTTCTTGACAGTCCATGGTGTTTTTGATACTCTTCTCCAGCACCACAAATAAAAGGCATCAATTCTTTTTCTATCATCCTCAATTGTCCAGATCTCTGATGCATAGCAAGTAATTACAAAGACTATGGTTTGGTTCAGGCACATCTTAGTCTCTACACTGACATCGTTGTTTCTCAGTACTCTGGAGAAGTACCAAACAGCAAATTTTCCCAATGAAACTTCTCCTTTGATTTTCTGGCTGCTGGTATCAAGACTATTGATTGTGGACTCCGGCAAGCTGAAGCTCTTAACAATCTCTCTCCATCTATCATGATGCTGCCAATTTACCCAGTAGTGAGAATCTTTATTTTCTTGATACTGAACTCCAATCCGTATGTAAAGCTGCGGTCCTTGACCTGCAGCAAATGCCTCAGGTCATCCTCAGTTTCAGCAAGCAAGGTTGTGTCATCTGCATAACACAGGTTGTTGATGAGTCTTTCTCCAATCCTGATGCCACATTCCTCCTCATAAAGCACATATGCATCAGAGAGCTGGCCAATGACTAAGAAAGACAAAAGAATAGATGTTTTTGAGTAGTGGTGCTGGAGAAGAGTATTGAACATATCATTGGCTGCTAAGAGAACAAACGGGTCTGTCTTGGAGAGGGTGAAACCAACTTTCTCCTTGGAGGATGGGATTTTAAAGTTACATCTCAGATATTTGAGCACATGGCTAGGAGGGACCAGTCCTTGGAGAAAGACATCATCCTTAGAAGAGTGGAGGGACAGAGAGGAAAGGAAGACCCCTGATTATCCATTTACACAGTAACTCAGGTAATAGGGGCAGGTGAGTCAGAGTCATGAGACTGGTTTAGGATAGGACAGGCTTCAGAGTTGTTGTATGTAGGGTTGCTGGGAGTCATAGGAGACTCGAAGGCACATTAAAAACAGCAACATATAGATTGAAAAGGCATGGAGTTAGGTTGCATCTCCTACGTACACATTTTCTGATTTAGAACCATGCAATATTTTCTTGCTCTGTTCTCAACTACTTCCTGGTCCAAGTATGGGTTTCTCACAGGACAGTATAGCCAATGTTAGATGGATCTTAGTTGAAAGCAGAGATTACCAGAAGAATGCCTATCTGTGTTTCATTGACATTCAAAGACATTTGACTGTATGGATCAAAATAAATTGTGGCTAACCCTGAGAAGAATGGCAATCCCAGAATACTTAAGGAGAGGAGGATTGCCCTTTTATCTTCAAATAAAAAGCATGACAAAATATATGGAAATATTTTAAATGGATTTAAGTACTTCTGAAACAAAGGACTAGTCTTGACTTTCAGATATGAATCTATTCTACAGACATAATAATATTAGACAATTGAAATGCTTTATAAACATCAAATACCCCATGGATGGATTATCATCACATAATCTAGTTAGTTTTCTCTGTCTCTGAATGCCAGTACACATAGCTTCTCCATAGCTTTAATCATAGCATGCCACAAGTACATATGTATATGTGTTTATTTGTTTGGAAGGATGAATTTATTTTTGTTTACTTGTTTTTCCCATATTAAGAAATAAGTTTTAAAGACTAGTCCAAGGTAGCATACTTAAGGTCACAAATATTGTAAGTCATAGAATTAGGGGATGAACCTAGGGATGTTTTAGAAATTTATACACACACACACCCCACCCCCACCCTTTTTCTGTTCTTTCATGTCATTATGGAAAGCCATTCCTCCTAGAAATACTATAATAGACAACATAACGAAAGCGGTGAATCACCTATGCTAACTCATTGAGGCTTGGTAGTGTGTAGTATCCCTCAGATGTATTCAATTGAAATTCAATTAAAATATGTAAAAGTAAGTCAGAGAACACAGACATTTCGATGAGAAGCGAGAATTCTAACATAAACTCATTCTAGCCTTAGTACATTCTAGTCTTATACCTGGCAAGCCAAAAATCTCCTTACTGTCCCATGGATCCTAACTCATAGCGATCCTCTAGAACAGGGTAGGATTTTCCATAGAGTTTCTCTGGTGGCATAGCCACAATGTGCTGTGCTGCTAACCAAAGGGCTGCTCATCTCCAGCTGTTAAAAGTCACCAGCAGCTCAAATCCACTAATTTTTGAAAGGAAGAAAGATGGTCAGTCTCCTCTTGTTAAGATAAGATTTTGGAAAGTTCATGGAGAATTTCTATGTGTCTGACTTAATGGCTGTGATCTTTCTTTTCTTTTTTTGTTATGAATATTCTTATTTTTATAAAGCCAATGTAGGGATAAAATTGTTAAACAATGAATGAATGAAAAATCCAACTTTTCGATAAACTTTCATCAAAATTACGTTGAAAAAAACTAACAAGAGATTGCTGAAAGAGAACTCAGTCACCACCATATTTTACAGATGATAATACTGAAACTAGCAGAGGTAAATAGCTAGTACATTGCCACACAGCTGGTAAAGAATTAATTCTCAGCCCAATCACAATTTCATTGCATAATGAGAAGGCTATTCCACCAAAACGAGAGAGGAGTGAATAACTCTCTTTGAAATTTGTTTGGTCTTTATGGAAACATCTATGTGTCTCTCTAGAAGAGAGGTTGGTAAGATTGAGCCAATTGAAAGTACCAATGATATAGTCAGCTCTCTGGTATTTAAGCATTGATCCACCAGGGATCCTCTAGACTTGGTCAAAAGATTAAATAACTGACAACACTGCAAATGTGTCAAAACCTGAATCTTAATATACATCTTCAGATTTCTCTTCATTGAAGACAAAGTATAACTATATACAATGCTGTACTTTGTTCATTCAACAAAATTTAGTTCACAGAAGACATTAAAATTGATTTCAAAAAATCAGTTTTAAGTAAAGAAGGCAAGCTATCTGTATCTGGAGAACAACCACTTGGCCAATTGACTGGAAGAGATCTATATTTGTACCCATTCCAAAGAAAGATGACCCAACAGACTGTGGAAACTATAGAACAATCTCATGATTTCACATACAAGCAAAATTCTACTGAAGATTATCCAAAAACAACTGGAACAGCACATCAGCAGAGAACTACCAGAAGTCCAGGCTGGATTTAGAAGGAGTCATGGCACTAGGAATTTTGTAGCTGATATTAGATGGATCTTAGCTGAAAGTAGGGAACCCCAGAGTCTGTCTGTGTCTCATTGACTATGCAAGGCGTTTGGAGGCAGTCGTCAGAACAGAGTATGGGCACACCGCATGGTTCAAAATTAGGAAGGGCGTATGCCAGGGTTGCATCCCACCTCCATACCTTTTCAACCTGTATACAGAACAGATTATCCAGGAGGCTGGGGTCTATGAGGAGCAATGTGGGGTCAAGATTGGTGGAAGATCTATCAACAGTCTGTGTTATGCAGATGACACAACCCTGCTTGCTGAAACTGAGGAGGACCTGAAGCGTTTGCTGCTGAGGGTCAGGGACTGCAGCCTTCAATATGGATTGAGGCGCAATGTCAAGAAGACAAAGATTCTCACCACTGGGCCAATTGGCAGCATCAGTATGGATGATGGAGAATGAGATTGTTCACAGCTTTATTTTGCACGGCTCCACAGTAAACACTCTTGGCACCAGTAGCCAGGAAATTAAAAGGCATATTGCATGTGAAAGTCTGCTGTTAGGAACCTCTCCAAAGTACTGAAGAGCAATGGTGTCTCTCTGGAGACTAAGATTCTTCTGATACAGGCCATGGTCTTTGCAATCACTTGTTATGAATCAGAGAGTTGTACAATGACTAGGGAGGATAGAAGGAGAATTGATGCCTTTGAGCTGTGGTGCTGGAGAAGAGTATTGAGAATACCATGGACTGCCAAGAAAACAAATAGATTCATCCTGGAAAGGGTTAAACCAGGTGGCTCCTTGGAGGCAAGGATTCTGAGGCTCCATCTAACATACTTTGGACATGTTTTAAGGAGAGACCGGTCAGGGGAAGCCCTCAGAGGAAGGCCCTCTATGAGGTGGATTGATTCAGTGACTGGGGTAATAGGGATGGGAGTGTCAGAGACAGTGTGATTGGCACAGGACAGACCAGAGTTTAGGGCTGTTGTACATAGAGTCTCTATGAGTCTCAAGCGACCTGATTGTGCATAACAACAGCAACAACAAACTAAAAGAGTAAGTGAGGATAATTTTTTCTAAATACAAGGAGTCCCAGATTTAAAACTACTACATTCTGTGTCAGTCCTAACAAGTCCAAGAGCAACCATGGATTGTCAAGTTTCCAGAAATCTACTTCTTAACCTAAGGTATCCTAGGGAAATAGGCACTTGGTAAGATAGCTTTGACTAATGTAGCTAAAACCCTTTTTAAAAATACATTTCTATTTTGTTTTTGTTTATACTGGTTTATTTACAAAATTCAATACATTGTTCTTCACTCCTATCCACCAAATTTTTTTTACTATGATTAACTCCTTCCCAGTCTATCTTTCTATACTAATACTCATTCTGTAATAATGATTTTATACATTTTTTGTGTTTATAAGACTGAGTTAATTCACTCAGCATAATGTTCTCTAGTCCCTCACAAGTTAGGTAGTAACATACAAAATCAGTGCTCTTGCGTGTTGTATAGTATTCCACTGTGTGAATGTACCATAATTTCTCAACCCATTCAATTGCAGTTGGACATCTGGGCTGTTTCCATGTTCTTGCATTGGTGAATAATGCTGCTGTGAACATTGGTGTACACCTCTTTATTTGTGCCTCAGTTCTCATTTTCTTGGGATATATTTTAAGCAATGGTATATCTGGGTCATATAGAATTTCTACGTTCAGCTCTCCGAGGAAGCGCCAAACTGCCTTCCAGAGTGGCTGTGCCATTTTACAATCCCACCAACAGTGTATAAAAATTTCAATATGGACACATCCCCTTCAACATTTATTACATGGAAAGAATTTTTCACAGAGGAAGATATTTGAATGGCCAACAGACACATAAAGAAACACTCAGAACCACTGACAATGTAAGAGATGCAAATCAAAACCACAATGAGATATACCATCTCACTCCAATAGCAGTGGATAAAAGTCTATTTAACTGTATTAGTGAAGCATGCATGTTGACCTGTTAGTTTAAAGAACACTTTAATTTAGGAAGAGAAATGCTGAATACACACAAGTAATATACAACAATTCTGGCTTTACTATAATCATGGTTTATGTTGCCTTCAATCCTGTAGATTTTGCTCCTGGAAAGTAGGGGACTATCAGCTTCTGACTAATTTTGGTGGTGTGGGCTGCACAAGTTTGTGGTCAGATTTACGGGATATTGTTACAATAAATAGAGGTTTAGTAAGTGACATCGTATTTCTTATTCCACGATTCTCTACCACAAATGAGTCCTTTCTAGTAATTACTCAAAGGCTCTTTATGACAACGAATAATCTCTATGAGAATAAAAAGGAAAAAGGGAAAATGCTTTTGAGGATTTAATGTCAGGTTCTGTGGTTAGTAACTTACAATATTGTATGTTCTTGAATTTATATTTGGATAGAAAAAGCCAATTTTTTACTTTTTTTATAACTTATGGTGCAGGTATGGTGGCACATTGTTGTTGTTGTTGTTGTTGTTGTTATGTGCCATCGAGTCACTTGCAACTCATAGCGACCCTATATACAACAGCCCTAAACTCTGCTCTGTCCTGTGCCAATTGCACCGTCTCTGACAGACCCATCCCAATTATCCCAGTCACTGAATCACTCCACTTTATAGGGGGCCTTCCCCTTCTGTGCTGTCCCTCCATCCTCCCAAGCATGATGTCCCTCTCCAAGGACCTGTCCCTCTTTGCAACATGTCCAAGGTATGTTAGATGGAGCCTTAGAATCCTTGCCTCCAAGGAGCAGGCCGGTTTGACCCTTTCCAGGATGAAAGTAGCAAGAAACTGTAGCTGTAATCTCTAAGGCATGTGGTTCGAATCCACCAGCTGCTCCATGGGAGAAGGATGTGCTCTTCTCCCATGAGTTTAACTGCCTCTTAAAACCTGTCAGGGGTCAGTTTTGGGTTGGCTCTGACTGACTCTATGGTACAGAACAACAACATAACTAATGGTACATTTGCATCCTGCTAATTTGAAGTTTGCCTTCAAAATGCTTCCCAGGTAAGAGAGATTTATGACAAAGAATCTGAAGTCATGTTTGGACCCCTTTCTCCTCCCATGACAAACTTTCCAATTCATTGAAAACTGTGCATTACTTCTACCTTCTGCTATCAATAACAATTATTGGCAGTAGGTCATGACTTTATTGTTTCTAGGATTTAAGATAATGTCATTTATTTATAAAAAACTAAATTATCTTCAATAAAAACTAGGCTTTGCTTAATACACAACATTAAGTTTGACAATATCCAAAGCAGACCTAAAACTCCATTTTTTCCTAGATGAAACACAATGTTCCTCCAGTTTACATTAAGCTTTTATAAATGTTTCACACACACACAATTTCAATTAATTGTAAATTATTAAATAGGTAAATTATTTGGTACTAGTCAGCTAGTTATAGTCAACTTAATAGCACATAACACCACCACCACCAGTTCTAGTTTTCCACTTTTAGAAGTAATAATTAATTGCTACATTCTAAGTTGTTGTTGTTGATTTCCTTGGAGTCCAGTACAACTCAGAGGGACCCGATGAACAAAAGGCCTGAAGCCCCTCTACAACTTTCAATATTTATCAAAGTTCATAGAGTTTCTGGAGGCATGTTGTTTAGGAAGTGGATGCCACTCCTGTTTCCAAGAGAGAGATTTATTTTATTTGCCTCAGGCAGCATTTCATGTTATTGTAGCTACTAATCCCTTCTCTAAAATACACCTTAGAATCTTAGTTTGGCCATTGGCCACAACTGTGTAACTTTTTATTTCAGAGCAAATGAGAATACTTTACTCTACAGTTGTTCCTAATTAGGTTACACAGGGTCTCTCCAAGTGACTTATTAGGCATGCTCAGCTTTTTCCAAACTTAATTCATTTGTTAAAATTATTGTTGTCAAAATAAAAAAAAAACCAGACCACTTTGTCAAAACTACAAAATTATTCTGAAAATCTTTGAGCATAAATTGACTTAGGTCAATCAGTCAACCAAATAGACTTTTACCACTAAAATTTATTAACCAATTTTATTAAAGAATTGCAATATGTTGAAAAACAAGGAAAATATTTCTTTTTCTAATCATTCCTGCTAATTGGCTCAGTGGTGAGAATCTTTATTTTCTTGATATTGGACTTCAATCCATACTGAAGGCTGTAGTCCTTGATCCTCTGCAGCACGTGTTTCAGGAACTCCTCAGCTTCAGCAAGCGGGGTGTGTCCTCTGCATAATGTAGATCGCTGACAGACAGCACCAGGAGGGGAATACCCTTAATAAAATGGATTGATTCAGTGACTGGAATAATGGGGATAGGTGTGTCAGAGACAGAAATGTTGGCTCAGGATAGAGTTCAGAACAGTTGGATACAGGGGTCGCTATGAGGTTGCAAGCGACTCGGCACGTAACAACAACAACAATCATTACAACAAAATTTGCTTTGAAAATTTACTGTTAGTTGTTATATGCTGTCGAATCACTTGCAACTGACAGCATCTATATAAAACAGCTCTGAATCTTGCTCTATCCTTAGCCAACCTCATTGTCTCAGACACACTTACCCCCATTACCTTAGTCACTGTATCAATCCATCTTATCCAGGGTCTTCTTCTCTTGTGCTGTCACTCCACCATTCCAAGCAGGATGTCCCTCTCCAAGAACTCATCCCTCCTTGTAACACCCCCAAAGTATATCAGACAGAGCTTCAAAATCCTTGCCTCCAAAAAGCAGCCTTATCTCGTCCTCTCCAGGAAAAATCTGTTAGTTCTTCTATCAGTCTATGGTATGTTCAGCACTCTTCTACAGTACTACAACCCAAAGGCATCAATTCTTCTATCATTCTTAGTCATTGTCTGATGTATGCTGTCTGATGCAAAGCAAGTAGTTGTGAAAATCATGACCTGGATCAGGCACATCTTAATAATTAGACTGATATAATTAATGTTCAATATTCTGGAAAGTTTCCTGACAGCAGATTTTCTAATGCAATTTTGAATATAATTAATAACAAATTTTAACTTTTCCTCCACTTTCCTAATATTTGTAGTTATTAAGATGGTTCAGTCAAGGTACCATTTTTATTTCTTACTAGAGCCAAAGGAGGAGCTCTTTATATCCGATAGGTAGGAGGACCTGAAGTGCTTGCTGAAGTACAAGGACTGTAGTTTTCAATAGGAATTGGAGCACAACATTAAGAAAACAGAGAGTCTCACCACTAGGGCAACAGATATGACCATGATGGATGGAGAAGAGAGTGAGGTTTCTAACAAGTACACTTGCTCAGCTCCACAATCAATACTCTTGGCACTAGCAGTCAAGAAATGAAAAAAAAATTAATTGCACTAGGAAAATCTACTATCAGGGACCTCTCCAGACTACAGAGAAGCAATCATGTCAGTCTAGAAAGTAAGGACACCAGATCCAGGCCATGATCTTCACAATTACTTGCTATCCATCAGAGAGCTGGACAATGATTAAGGATGACAGAAGAATTGATGTCTTTGAGTTGTGATGCTGGAGAAGAGTTTTGAAAATACCATTAACCACCAAGAAAACAATTGTCTATTTTGGAGAAGGTAAAACCAAGTTTCACCTTGGAAGCTAAGATTTTGAAGCTTGATCTCACATACTCTGGGCACATGGCCAGGAGGGACTTGTCCTTGGAGGAGGTTATCATTCTTGGAAGGGTAGAGGGATTGTACAGGAGAGGGAGAACCCAGATGCAGTGGGCTGATATCGTAACTGGGGCAATGAGGATAGGTGTGTTGAAGTAAGTGAGACTGTCGTAGGACAGGGCAGGTTTTAGAGCTATTGTACATAGGATCACTATGAGTCACAGGCAACTTGACAGGTCATAACAAGAAAAATAGGAACAGTGATAAAGAATTGTGCCATCAACTCAAAGGTAGGTGGTTCAAGTCCACTAGCTGCTCAAAGTGAAAAAGATGGCCAATCCCCTCTTAATTGATTTACAGCCTCTGAAAACCCACTGGAGGGTCAGCTATCAATCATTTCAGCTTGATGACACAACAACAACAACAAATTAGATGTAAAGTCATTACCACTCTAGTAATAGTTGATTTCCTAGAAAAGTGATAGAGAGTATGATAGGAATATGATAGCAATATTTCTCAAATTCCCTTTTTATTTTTATTTTCCTGGACTTAAAATATGTCCTTGTAGCAGAAACAATAGAATTGGTAATATTATTTTGTCTGTCTCTTCAGGTACCTGTAGCTACCATTTTCTTACGTGAATACCACTTGTATGATGAAGAGGTTGCTGTTTTCTCTGAATTAGTTGTTAACTCAGATTAATTTTATTGTCACCAACAGTAACAGGACTAAATTCCAAATAGCATACAAATGTGTTATTGATCTCTTGTGAAACTTAACCTCATTTCAGAACTCAGAACTGGCCCACTGAAAATAAAACCTAGTGGCATTGGCTACACAGTAAAAATCCCAGAAATAAGTCCAAAATCAAGCAGCATGAAGTCTTATTTCATAGGTAAGAAATAAATTATCAGTCACATTTTTCTTATATAATTAATGCATCGAAAGTCAATCTTTATATATCCTATTTCATTTCTGACAACTTCCAATTTTTCTAGGTCCATGCTTTGCACATTTCATGTTTCATTTATTAATGGATGTTTGCAGCTGTTGCTCTTCATTTTTAGTTTTGTCATATTAGCAAATGAAGATCTTTTATTAAGTGAAAGTTTTATTCCATCTGCATCATTATAGTAGACTCTATTTTGAGGTGACAGCTATTCCTGAGTCTCATTTTGAGTGCCTTCAAACCTGAGTGGCTTATTTTCAGGTACTATATTCAACACTGTTTTCCTATTATACATAGTGTTTTCAAGGACCTGCTCTTTCAGAAGTCCTCTTTCTTATTCTTAGTCTGGAAGCTTTGTTGAAACCTGGCCACCTCGAATGACCCTGCTGATATTTGAAATACTAATGGTATAACTTCCAGAATCACAGCAACACACAAGCCACCACAGTTTGGAAACTGCAGATAAGTCAGTTTTATTTAAAAATGAAATGAAATGTATGATGATCAACATCCATGGTGTGTGAGTTAAAAGAGATTGATATTGGCCAATTTTTATAAGGTGATCGTATGATCTTTTATAACAAGAATGGCAAGGAGAGGAATGATATTCTATTCATCATCAAAAATAACATTTTAGAGCCACCACATCAGCAGCACCCACAACATTGTCAGCAGCCATTGATGGCTATTAACTAGGAAGAAACTGAATTTGCACCACATTCAAAATAGAGTGAACTGAGTTTAGAGTGACTCAGACTTGGAGCAACTTGCCGGGACTGACCCACCAGGACTGGCCCACCAGGAGTGAGCAGGACAGCTGGAATTTGAGTGAGTTATTTTGTGTGTATCACTGCTATTTTCTGGACCATGTGGGACCCCCTTAAGCGCAAGCAGAAGGGAGTGAGACAGCGAGAGCTTGAGTGAAGTGGCAGACCCAGTTCTTGAGGGGAAAACCAAGACTTCCTGATTTTTCATTCAAGTCCTTGTTCATGTCCCTCCTCCCCTACATGTGTCTGTGCACTAGACTTCCCTGCATGGGTCTGTGTGCTGGCCCACCCTGCATGTATATCCACACTCCACCTTGCATCTCCTCATATCCAGTCTATTGAATGCCTTTACCCTAGAACACCTTATCTGGCCTAGCTACAACAGTTGGCTGACAGAAGAGGCTGTTTTCATGGGCCTTTTCTCTCCTTAAATGAAGCAAATTTTCCTTTGGGTCAGAAACTCAGAGTGAAACATAGTTAGAGTAGCTGTCCCACACTCTTCTGGAGCAGTGACTTCAGATCAAAAACCTGCTATCACCTCAGGCATGAAAAATCTACCACAGCACTGTCACATGGGAACCAGGCTACTTCACCTCCTACACAAGCCCAAAGCAAGGTGTCACAAAAAAAGGTGACACAGTAGCAATGGAATTCCTGAAGTCAGACAGTCTGATGGAACTTTCTGACACAGAATTTAAAAGAATAATGACTGAACATCTTCAGTGGGTGAAAGACAACTTGAAGAATTAGAGGACACTGCTAACAAAAGCCAGGAGGAGTAAAAAAAAATCAATCAAAACAACATGGATAAAACAAACAAGGCATTAGAGGCCCTCGAGAAATAAGAGACCACAATCAAACATATGAAGTTTGATGTATCAGATACTGGTCAACATGATGGAGGGACACATGGATAGAGTTGAAGAGAAGGAACACAGGACCAGAGAAATAGAAGATATTGATCTGCTAGAACAAAAAGAAAAATCAAAAAGGAAAGAAAAGAAGACAAACTAAGAATAACCTGAGACACCATCAAGAGAAATAACATGCATATCCTAGGAATCCCAGAGCAGGAAGAAGCGAGTAAAAGCACTTACTAGAAGAATGAGAGAATATGTATTCAAGACACTGAGTGAACACCATGTAGAATGGCCACAAAAGAAAAACACAAAGGCACATCATAGTCAAATCTGACAGAAACAAAGATAAGGAGAGAATTCTGAAAGCAGTGAGAGAGACACAAAGAACAACCCATAAGAGGGAGCAAGTAAGATTAAGAGCCCATTTCTCAGCAGAAACGATGCGAGTAAGAAGACAGTCAAATTACATATATCGAACACTCAAAGAATACAACTGTCAATCAAGAATATTGTAACCAGCAAAATATCCATCAAATATGAAGGAGAGATCATGATATTCCCAGGAAAACAGAACCTAAAGGAGTTCTAAAAACAAGATCAGCATTGAGAGAAATTCTTCTTACAGAAGTGCTACAGAAAGCAGGATGGACTAAAGTCACTAGCAACAACATCAGAAAGAACTCAACAAACTGATAACAATAAATTCTTGCCTCCCAATAATCATACTGAGTGTGAATGGTTTAAACATACCACTGAAGACAAAAAGAGTAGCAGATTGGATAAAAACAAGCAAACAAACAAAAACAACAAAATCCATCAATACGCTCTTTATAAGAGACACAAATAAAAAAAATAAATAAATAAATAAAAATAAAAGGGTAAGGGAAAATATAACAAGCAAATGAAACGGGAATAAAGAAGAGGAGTTGTGATATTAATCTTTGATAAAATAAATTTTAAAGTAAAAACCATCACAAGGGACAAGGAAGGTCACTACATAATGCTTAAAACAAGAGGTCATAAAAATAATAAATATCTAGCTCAACACCAAGAAAACAAAGATTCTTACCATTGGGCCAATTGGTTGCATCAGTACGGATTGAGATAGTTAACACTTTCCGTTTATTTGGCTCCACAGTCAACGCTCTTGGTAACAGCAGCCAGGAAATCAAGAGACGAGTTGCATTGGGAAAGTCACCTGTGAGGGACCTCTCAAGAGTACTGAAGAGCAATGACATCACACTGGAGACTAAGGTGCTCCTGCTCTGGGCAGTCTTCACAATTATGTGCTATGCGTCAGAGAGTTGGACAGTGAATAGGGATGATAAAAAAAGAGAACTGATGCCTTTGAGCTGTGGTTCTGGAGAAGAGTGTTGAATATACCATGGACTGCTAGGAGAACAAACAGGTTTGTCCTAGAGAAGGTGAAGCTAGAATACTCCTTCGAGTCAAGGATTCTGAAGCTTTTTCTGACATACTTTGGAGAGGGACACCACATTTGGCAGAGTGGAGGGGCAGCGAAGGAGAGGAAGACCTTCGATGGGATGGATTGATTCTGTGACTGGAGTGGTGGGAATGAGTGCATTTGAGATGGTTAGCACAGGATAGAATGGCATTTAGAGCTCTCGTACATAGGGTCACTATGAGTTGCAAGTGACTCGATGGCACATAACAACAACAACAAGAAGCACCAAATGAGAAAACTGAAAAACATATAAAATAAACATTAACAAAACTGCAAAAGGAAATAGGCAACACCACTATAGTAGTTGGAGACGTCAGTACACCGCTCTCAAGTAAAGATAGAACCACAAGAAAAACTTAACAAAGATACTAAACAATTACACAACAAAATAAATCAATCTGATTTCATAAGTATTTCTAGGCTAATGCAAAACAAACAACAACAAAACCTTAAAAAAAAAAA
>NW_006400004.1:221423-222814 GCF_000299155.1 Elephantulus edwardii
GCTCTAGGCAGGGCTGTCCACTATCACCTCTCCTATTCAATATTGTATTGGAAGTCTTAGAGATAGCAATAAGACAAAAGTAGGAAATAAGAGGTACCAAAATTGGCAAAGAGGAGGTAAAATTATCTCTATATGCAGATGACATGATAGTATACTTATAAAACCCTAAAGACTCAGCAAGAAAACTACTGGACATAGATGACCAATTCAGTAAAGTGGCAAGATGCAAGACCAACATATAAAAATCAGTTGGATTTCTCTATAGTAACAAAGAGAATTAGAGCTAAGAAAAACAATACCCATCACAATAGCTAATGACAAGATCAAATAATTGAGAGTAAATCTAACTAGAAACACAAAAGATCTATTCAGAAAAAATTGCAAAGCATTACTATAAAAAAAAACAGATCTAGAAAAATGGAAAATACACCTTGCTCTTGGAGAGGAAATCTCTATATTGTGTAAATGACAATACTACCAAAGGCAATCTACATGTTCAATGCAATTCCAATACAAATACCAATTAAATTCTTCACTGAGACCAAAAAGGCGATAATTGCCAGTTTCATTTGGAATGGAGACTCTGAACAAGCAAATGACTCCTAAAAAAGAGAAACAAGGCAGGAGGAATTTAAGTCCCTTATTTCAAATCCTACTACACGCCATGGTGGTCAAAATAGCATGGTACTGGTACACCGACAAACACATAGAACAATGGAATAGAATTGAGAACATAGAAATAAGACCATCTACCTACAGTCAATTGATTTTTGACAAGGAGGTGAATCAGCTAAGTGGGGAAACAACAGTCTTTTAAGCAAATGGTGTTGACAAAATAGGAAAACAATCTGTAGAAAATTCACAAAAGACCCACACCTCACACCATACTCAATAACCAACTAAAATGGATGAAGGACCTAGGACTAAAACCAAGGAATACAAACTGCATTAGAGAATAGCTTGGAAGAACTGTAGAAGCCTTAATCCACAACATGAACAGTCTTCCAAGAATCCTGAAAAACCTCCAACCAGGAGAGGATAAAATAGATGAATGGGACCTTTTAAGAATCAAATACCTAAATACATCCAAAAACTTCTCCAACAGGGTAAAAAGGAAAGCCACAGACTGGGAAAAAATATACTTGGCCATGGCATGTCTGATAAGGTGCTTATATTTAGAATTTATAGAGTACTTGAGCACCACAACAAGATAAAAGTAAGCAACCCAATTGCAAAATGGATACCGGAAATGAACAGACACTTAACCAAAGAAGACATTCAGATGACTAACAAATACATGTGGAAATTTTCAAAATCCCTAGCTCCAAGAGAGATGCAAATCACC
Organism: Elephantulus edwardii; assembly: GCF_000299155.1. Lineage (NCBI taxonomy): Eukaryota > Metazoa > Chordata > Mammalia > Macroscelidea > Macroscelididae > Elephantulus > Elephantulus edwardii. The sequence goes on from NW_006400004.1 coordinate 222,769, forward strand.
CCAGTAACAATAACAAAATTCAAAAGAGCATCAAATAATAAATGCT
>NW_006400004.1:225432-226424 GCF_000299155.1 Elephantulus edwardii
CCAGAAGTCCAGGCTGGGTTTAGAAGGGGTCGTGGTACTAGGGATAGTGTAGCTAATGTTAGATGGATCTTGGCAGAAAGCAGGGAACACCAGAGGAATGTCTATCTGTGCTTCATTGATTATGCAAAGGCGTTTGTGTGGATTATAACAAACTGTGGCTGACTCTGAGAAGAATTGGAATCTCAGAACTCTTGAGCATCCTAAGTCAAAACTTATACTTGAACCAAGAGGGAGCTGTCAGAACAGAACAAGTAAACACTGCATGGTTCAAAATTGGGAAGGGCGTACGCCAGAGATCTGTCCTGTCTCCATACCTTTTCAACCTGTATGCAGAACAGGTCATCTGGGAGGCTGGACTCTATGAGGAGAAATGTGGCATCAGGACTGGTGGAAGATCCATAAACAATCTGTGTTATGCAGATGACACAACCCTGCTTGTTGGAACTGAGGAGGACCTGAAGAGCTTGTTGATGAGGGTCAGGGACTGCAGGCTTCAGTATGGATTGAGGCTCAATGTCAAAAGACAAAGATGCTCACCACTGGACCAATTGGCAGCATCAGGATGGATAGTGAAGAGATTGAGATTGTTTACAGCTTTAGTTTCTTGGCTTCACAATCAACATTTTGGCACCAGCAGCAGGAAATTAAAAGACATATCGCCATGGGAAAGTCTGCTGTTAGGGACCTCTCTAAAGTACTCTAGAGCAATGGTGTGTCTCTGGAGAAAGAGGTGCACCTGATGCAGGCCATGGTCTTTGCAATCACTTGTTATGCATCAGAAAGCTGGACAATGATCATGGAGGATAGAAAGAGACTTGATGCTTTTGAGCTTTGGTGTTGGAGAAGACTGCTGAAGGTGCCATGGACTGCTAAGAGAACAAACAGATTCATCCTGGAGAGGGTTAAACCGGGCTGCTCCTTGGAGGCAAGGATTCTGAGGCTTCATCTGACATACTTTGGTCATGTTGTAAGGAGAGACTGGTCTTTGCAGA
>NW_006400004.1:227209-254851 GCF_000299155.1 Elephantulus edwardii
CCTGGAGAGGGTTAAACCAAGCTATCCCTTGGAGGCAAGGATTCTGGGGCTCCGTCTGACATACTTTGGGCATGTTGCAAGGAGCAACAAGTCCTTGGCGAGGGACATCATGCTTGGGAAGGTAGAGGGATGGCACAAGAGGCGAAGACCCTCTATGAGATGGATTGATTCAGTGACTGGGGTAATCGTGGTGGGTGTGTCAGAGGAAGTGTGATTGGCACAGGATAGAGCAGGGTTTAAGACTTGTACATCACGTCGCTATGAGTCTCAAACGACTTGATGAAACATAACAACAACAACCTTTGGGTTGGTAGTACATATCCATACCATTAAACTATCAGAACTCAATTATCCAAATATAGATAAATGAGTCTTGAAGTTGCAGTAACAAATTTTTTGCTAACAATAATTTATTCATTGCAAATACTTAAAATAAATAAAGAACAACTAAATACATGAACCTACATTGAAAGACAACACAGAAATAAAATTGAATGTATATGTTAAAAGAGACTTTGGAGAAGCCTAATCTTTGGACTCAAAATAAGACCAGGAACTGACAGGGGAATTAAGAGGGCTAAACAGAAGATTTTAAAGGGCAACTCGAGAAGATAATGCAAAGTATTACTACAACACACTTGAATTTTCTTAAGCTAGAATAACCAAATAGAAATTTGAATCTTAAATTGGAACACTGAATAATCCTGGATGCAAAAATCATGAATGTGCATTAAGCATCAAAAGAGGATAGAAGACATACACAGAGACACTGTATTAAAAACAATTTATTGATATGGAATCTGTAAAAGAAGTAGTACATGACAAGAGGCAGTGTACTGAAGATTACTGCTACAGGAGGAGATAGCCCCTCCTTTTCCAGCAGAGCATCTGGTGGATTCAAACTGCATACCTCTGAGATTGAAGTGCAGCTTCTTGCCACTAGGCCACCAGAGCTCCCACTGAAGAAAATTTTAAGCTACATTGACGGCAGTAGCAAAAAAATCAGTCCCCAGGAATTGATAAAATACTCATTGAGATATTTACAGAAACAGATGTAACTCTGGACGTGCTCACTAGTCTTTGCCAGGAAATTTCGAGGACAGCTGCTGGCTCACTCACTGGGAGAAACTCATATTTGTTCCCCTTTTAAAAAGGGGGGTATAGAAATGATGACTGTACACATGGACAACACTTGCCGGCCTACACAGGCGTCAGATTGTGGGAAAATCATTGGAGAAACGTAATATCAGCTGTGAAAAATAAGCCAGGTTTGATTGTGGATCAGACCATCAACTACTTGTATGAAAGTCAAGCTTAAGCTAAAGAAAACCAAATCAAATGCACAAGAACCAAAGTTTGACCTTGAGTCTCTTGCTCTTGAATTTTTTTTTTTTTCTTGCTCTTGAATTTAAAGACAATCTCAGAAACAGTTTTGATGCCTTGAATGCTAAGGAGCTAAGATCAGGTGAGCTGTAGGAAGATATCAAGAATATCATCCTTGAAGATGCAAAAGGTCATTACAAAAATGGAGGAAGAAGTAAAGGACAAAATGGTGTTAGGAGACATTCTGAATATTGAGAACAGAGAAGCCAAAGGAAAGGGAAGAAACCAAGATGTTAAGGAGCTGAACAGAAGATTTAAAAGGGCAGTGTGGGATGACAAAGCAAAGTATTATAATGAAATGTACAAAGAGCTGGAGTGTAAAAATCAAAAGGAATGAACTCATCAGAATTTCTGAAGCTGAAAGAACTGAAGAACCAATTCAAGCCGCAAGTTACAAAACTTAAGGGTGCTGTGGGCAGAATATCGAATGATCCAGGAAACATCAAAAGAAGATGGAAGGAGAACACAGAATCACTATTCCAAAGAGAATTGCCTGACACAGAAGAATTTCATGAAACAACATATTTTCAAGAGGCTATGGTGATGAAGAAAAAAGTTTAGCTTGCTCTGGGGAATTGGACCCAGAAATTGATTGTAAAATTACTTTGTTTTTCATTATCAAGCTGCCTTAGAAGTCTTCCGTCCATCTCGCTTCAGTAATTCTTCCCTTTATTTTGAAGTCTTCCCTTCCAGTGCAAGATTTTTAATACTTTCTGACATGCTTTTAGTCTTTTCTTCCTTCTCTTTGTAATAATCTTCTTTCTTAATGGATAATGTCCTTGTTTAATGAGGAACAATTCGGTATTTACTTTTCTTTCGCCAATTTGATACTGGATATAAAATACATTACTTTTAATTCCTTGTCCTGGTTCTGAAGGCATCATTGAGACTGCTGGCACATCAAGCATAATCCACTTCATTGAAAAGAATTTTTTAAATGTAAATGAAAAACAGGAGTCTGCCTCAGGGCTCTTAAGAAGATTCTCCCCTCATACTCAGGTTACTAATTGATATATTAAATGAGGTTGATAGAAGGCTAGGAAAGGCAAACACTTGTGACCTCAGAAAAGAATTAAAGACTTAGGCATATGAAAATTTGATGAGAGAATTTGGTTATTATACTCAGTAAAAAGAGGTCCCAGAAGCATCTAAAGAGTGGAATTAAAAAAAAATGCTCATAAGAGTTCCTTAATTAGTTCATCCACTAATAATTAACAGGATCATTTAGGCTCCTTTTATCCTCTCTCTGTATTATTCTCTGGTGCTATAAAGGAAAATGAAAAATTGGAGAAAGGAGAAGACGGTGCTGTCAATTACCCCTTGATAAATGTAAAAGAAACAGTATTGAAATTAACTAAAAAAAATAAAATCCATGGCATATCAAATTCCATTCCTGTCTCTAACATCTGTAGCAGATGGTTTATCCAGCCTATAAAAATATTTTCAATAATAGAAACTCAATACCTGTTTGGACAGACTTGATAGCCAGCTCTAATTTTTTAATATTTTTTTAACTCAGCACTTGTCAATGTGTTGACATTGAGTGTAGTTCCACAATCTGAAGCAAAAATAAAAACATCCAACATCTTTTTCAGTAGATAGCCCTTCATTCATCTGAAAATACATATCATATTCTCAGGTCTCTATTTCTTTAGGTTAAGTGTATTCAGCTCACTCAGGATCCACACAAGACTGTTCACCTGGCTAAGTGGCCAGCCAGTGATTGTTTCACCATTCACCTGCATCATATTTAAAATTTCATATGGAAGATAAAAGCATCTGATGTTCCTTGCTCTACACACTGTTCAGTGAATTCCGGGAGTCTTCAGTTTATAACAGTAATATATACCAGAATTTCTTTGTTTAACCTGTGTCAGAAAAACATATGCATACAATCTTGGTGATTCATATCAGGAAATTGAGGGCTTCTGAATTTTAGACATGTATCATAGACCAAATGATGAGAATTTCGCTTTTGTGGATGGTTACTTATAGAATACCCGACATGCAGTCAGAGGAAAAGGTTTGTCCAGAATAATGTTCTAGCATCTTGGGAAATATTTTCTGCACATTCAAGAGATTACTGAATTTAGGCTTGACTACAAAAAGGCAATAATCTAAAGAAAAATAGGATTTTAAAATCATGGAAGATAAGTAGAGTTAGTCGTTGTTAGGTGTCATCAAGTTGACAAGGATTAATATTGATTGCATGGCCAGCAGACCTGAAGCTTATCTTGTGTGGATTTCATAAACTCTGAAATGCTCAAATAATTGAGTGATATGAAATACCATGTCACTCTCTCTTTTTCAGGGTATTTTTCTCTTTCTCTAACCCTCCATCTTTGCAAGAATTAGGTATTTTTCAAAGGACTGACCTATTTTTACAAAATGTCCGAACTACATGGGAAGCTTCATCATCTGACCTCTAAAGAGCACTTTGATGCACTAAGATGCATCTAAGACTGGCTTATTTGTTCTTTTGGCAGTCCAAAGGATGTTCAGTCCTTTTCTCACCACAACTTCTTCTGTAATTAAAACCCTTGGTATGAGCAGTTAGAAAATAAGGAGACACATTGCAGTGGGAAAATCTGCAGTAAGGGACCTTACCAAGTATTTGAAGCAGTGATTCAGTGTGAGTACTAAGGTATGTCTGATTCATGACATAGTCTTGATGTGCAATCTAGTATTCAGAAGGACAATATTGCTTCTCAGTAATTTGGAGAGGTCCCTGAGAGTGGACTTTCCCAATATAATATACCTCCTGATCCTGACTGTTAGAATCAAGGCTGTTGATTGTGGAGTCAATGAATCACTGTTGTTGTTATGTGCCATTGAGTCCCCTGCAACTCATAGTAATCCTATACAATACAACAGCTCTGAAGCCTGCCCCATCCTAAGCCTGTCTCACAGACGTTGACACAGCTATTCCAACTGCCCCAGTTACTGTATCAAACTGTATCTTCCTCTTTTGTACTGTTCTTCTACCCCTCCAAGCAAGACATTTTTCTCCGAGGACTGGACTCTCCTTGTCATATGCCCAAAATGTGTGAAATGGAGGAGCTAGCCTTCAAGGAGAAATTTGGTTTCAGCCTCTCCCAGACAGAATTTTTTGTTCTCTTGGTGGTCCATGGTATTTTTCAAGACAACACAATTCTTCCTTAGTCATCATCCAGCTCTCTGCTGCATAGTAAATAATTGCAGAGACCATAGCCTGGATCAGGTACACGTTAGTTTCTACACTGACATCACTGCTTCTCAGTATTCTGGAGAGGTTCCTGATAGCAGGTTCCAAGTGCAAGTCATCTTTTGACTTCTTGACTTCTAGTACCAGGTGTGTTGATTGTGAGCCCAATAAGTTCTCAGTGTTAACAATCTCAATCTCTTCTCTATCAATGTGCTGCTAATTTGCACAGTGGTTTGAATCTTTGTATTCTCAGATATTGAGCTTCGATACATTTGAAGATTACAGTCCTTGACCTTCTACAGCAAGTGCTTCAGGACCTACTCAGTTTCAGCAAGCAAAGTTTTGTCGTGTCACGTGCATAATGCAAGTTGTTGAGGAGTTTTCCTCCAATCCTGATGCTATATTCTTCCTCATAAAGGCCAGCCTTCTAAATGATCTGTTCTGCATATAGATTGAAAAAATATGAAGACAGGATACGTCCTTGATGTACTCCTTTCCTGATTTTGAATCATGCAATGTTTGCATGCTCTGTTCTAAGGACTGCTTCCTGGTCTGAATATAGGCTTCACATGAGCACTATCAAGTTTTCTGGGCTTCCCATTTTCCAAGTTTCATTCAAAGTAGATATTAAAAGGCAAGAGAGTTTTGTGGTCTTAACTTTTCTTACAGATTTTAAAGACCTGATTCTTTCTTTCCAAATAAATAAGAATAAAAAGAAAACAGCAAGTTTCTTTTGGATTACAAGGGTAAATACTCATCAATTTGTCTTGTTCTAACTATTGAAATGTTGGGTTTTTTTTTCCCCCTTAGGAGAAGGAAAATCTATTGATAATGAAATTGATGCTGAGAAAATGAGAAAACCTACAAATGAGAATTTTTCAGGAAAGTTTTTCTTGATTTTTAACTGAACGTATTGAAATCCAATTGTAAAATAATGTATTTTTATTTTTATATTTAAATGTTAAAAAATAACAGTGACTTACACTCCCCCCGCCCACAGAGTTATGTTGTCATGTGTCATCTAGCTAAAACTGACACAAAGTAGCCTTGAGACTTTATTGTTGTTATGTACTGTCAAGTTCACATCATCCCACATGTGACCCTGAGTGGATTTTCAGAATCTGCAAAAAGAATGGAAAAGATAGTCCATCTTTATCCCATGGAGCAGCTGATGAATTGAAAATGTATTCCTTTAGGTTGGCAGTACAACTCGTTAGGTTGGCAGTACAGCTCGTCGTGACTAAGCCACCAGATCTCCCTTCTATATCTGTAGAATAATTAATAATGCTTGTTTTGTTGTTTCTCACTTCTTAATAAATACATAGAAAATTAACTGATTGCATTTCTAGATTGATATACTAAATTGTGTTCACAGACTTCACTCTGGATGTTATTTACAACTAGTATATGTAAATTTTATGTTGCAGAAAAGAAAATACTAAACTGCCACTAAAATCAGGATTGGTCTATAGTTCCGTAACACTCCTACCACACTTGAACTCCTTTTCATCTCTACTTCAGTCTTCTGGCTTCGCTACAACTAAGTACATTTCAAAGTCTTGCAAAATGCCCCACAATAACTGAAAATATATAACACATTCTAGGAAAATGCCCTTATTCATCTGAGAGTCTTCACTTTGTGCTACTATCAAAAGTAAAGGAAATTAAATTTTAAGAACACATTTGAAAATGACCTGAAGGTTCATTGTATGATCTTGACTAAGGAAATTACAATAAGGCTATGGTTCACACAGCGTACTTACTGTTTTAGTCCCTTATTGTGTTTTTCCAGCTAAGGTTTCTCATAAGATTACAGAATTAATAAAAACTAAAGGCAACAAGAGTGGATCAAAAGGTAAGATTTAAATAAGCATGAGTTCAAAGTGAACAGCATAGAAAGCTTTGCTTATTTTTTTCCTTAAATATTTAAAGGGAGACACAGAAGAGAAAATGTAACTTCAATTTGTGCTTTATTATAAAATAGAGACACAGAAACATGCGTTCAGAAAGATGAAATGATTATATATTTAAGAGCTTTCAAGTTATTTGTTTTTAACAAATACTACCTCTCTAAGAGACCTTAGAGTTTCCACCCATAAACCCTGAATGTACTGTTTGTTTAAACTTGCAAGGAGATACGCTTTACCAATAATTGGAAGTTGTAGGTAAAGAAATTTTTTAGAGATCTCTGAGAATGGATATTGCTCTCTTCTCTTGGACTGAAAAGCATTGGTTTTATTGAATAAGAATTAATTTTGAACTAGGATATCCTGATGCTCTGATGCTAGACAATGTCCTCTTAATTGGATGTGTGTATATAAATGTAAGACTTAACATACAAATACTTATATATCTACATATTGGGAGATTTGGTGGTCTAGTGGTAAGGAGCTGCACCATCAACCCAACGGCACTTAGTGAGTGTGAATTCACCAACTGCTCCAATGGAGAAAGGTGGAAAAATCTTCTAAAAAGAACACAATTATTTGTTTGATGTTATTGTTTTGATGTGCTGTCAAGTTAGAACTGACCCATGGTCGACCCTCCAGGGGGTTTTCAGAAGCAGTAAATTGTGTGGAAGGAGATTGTCTATTCTGCTCCTGCAGAGAAGCTGGTGGATTTGAAACCATGTGTATTTGGGATTGCAGTGTTGTTTCTGACCACTAGACCACTAAAACTCGTCATTTGTCTGATATTGTTGTTGTGTACCACCAGGTCAGAAACAACTCGTAACTGAACCCCTAATGTGTTTTCAGAGGCAGTAAATAGCAGGGGAGGAATTTGCCAGTTCTTCTCCCATGAAACAGCTGGTGACTTCAGACCCCATGCCTTTGGAGATTCAACACAGATTCTTAACCCTAAACAATCAGATCTCAGCGGGAAATCCCACAAGACTATAGTCCCTTGCTACCCTTTAAGCTTGGAATTAAAATTACTCTCATAACTCAACATTTAGCCAAGCAGTAGAGCGAGCTATAAAATGAAAAATAATATTAATGATGAATAAACTTCTTAGAACAATCAACCACACAGTATCAAAAGGCCAGCATTTGTCCTGGGTGAAAGTTCAGAAGGTAGAAAGGGATAGGAAAGAAGAACAAAGACAAACGGAAACACAAGGAGGAAATATTAAGAGACCTCTTACAAAGTGCAGACTGTAATTAGTCTCACAAAACATAACTTGTTATGAATTGTTGAATGGAAAGCTAATTTGCTCTGTACACATTTGCTCAATCATAATAAAAATAAGGAATTATAACTTTTAGCTCAGTACTTTAGGCATGTTGCCAGGAGGGGTTATTCCTCAGAAAGGAACATGATGTTTGGAAAGGTAGAGAGGGTTGGTGAAGAGGAGAAGACCCTTGACCAGATGGATTGACACAGTGACTGCTGCAATGGGCTCTTGTGGGTCACGGGTGTGAAGATGGCGCGGCATAGAGCAGGGTTCAGATCTGTTGTCCACAGGGTCACTATGACTCGTACTCGAATAGATGGTACCTAACAGTAACAACACCAGGTTTATCTTATGTTTGAATATGTTTTTCCTTTAGAAATGAAAATATTTACTGTCCACATTCACAATATACTAGTTGTTGTTGTTGTTATGTGCCGTCGAGTCGTTTCCGACTCATAGCGACCCTATGCACAACAGCCCTAAACCCTGCTCTATCCTGCGCCAACCGCACTGCCTCTGACACACCCATCCCGATTACCCCAGTCACTGAATCGATCCATCTCATAGAGGGTCTTCCCCTCCTGCGCCGTCCCTCCACCCTCCCAAGCATGATGTCTCTCTCCAAGGACCCGTCCCTCCTGGCAACATGTCCAAAGTATGTCAGACGAAGCCCCAGAATCCTTGCCTCCAAGGAGTAGCTTGGTTTAATCCTCTCCAAGATGAATCTGCTTGTTTTCCTGGCAGTCCATGGTACATTCAGTACCCTTCTCCAGCACCACAGCTCAAAAGCATCCACTCTCCTTCTGTCCTCCCTAGTCATTGTCCAACTCTCTGATGCATAACAAGCGATTGCAAAGACCATGGCCTGTATCAGGTGCACCTTAGTCTCCAGAGAGACACTGTTGCTCCTGAGTACCTTAAATATTTTATCACTACATATGTAAAAATTTTACAACAGCATCATTAAATATATCTCCCCCAGACTTTTTTGCTATAGAGATGCTACCTTCTGTTCAAAGTACCATGTTTAATTTCTACAAATATTCATGTCATGGACCATTAGAAGAATGAACAAATCTCTCCGGGAAGAAGTACAAAGTTCTCCTTAGGGATGAGTATAGTAAGATTTTATCTTACAGAATTTGGACATATTATCTGGAAGTATCAGTTCCTAAAGAAGAACATCATGCTTGACAAAATAAAAAGAGGAAGGCCTTCTATTAGATGGGATTATTAATATGATATTTGTAACTGTGGGTTCAAACATTGGTAGGGGAGAGCAAACCTGGAAAATGTTTCATTATATTGTACTTACAGTGTTATAAATTGAAACTAATTCAATAGCAAGTAACAACAGCAAAAAAAAATATCTTTCATTGGGTTTTTGCACTATTCCTCCACCCTTTCTAGCATGATGTTCTTCTCCAAGGATCAGTCCTTCTTGGCCATGTGCTCAAAGAGTATATGAGACAGAGCTTCAAAATTCTAGCCTCCAAGGAGAAACTTGGTTTCACTCCCTCCAAGAAAGATATATTTGTTTTCTTGGTAGTCCATGGAATGTTCAAGACTCTTCTCCATCACCACAACTCAAAGGTATCAATTTTTATTCTGTCAGCCTTAGTCATTGTACAGCTCTCTGACGTATAGCAAGTTAAGTGCAAAGATTATGGCCTGGATCAGGTACACCTTAGTTTCTAGACTCAATGGTTGCTTCTCAGTACTCTGGAAAGACCTCTGACAGGAGATTTACATAATGAAATTCATCTTTTGATTTCCTGATTGCTTGTGCCAAAAGTGTTGATTGTGTAGTTGAGCGAGCTCCAGTTCTTTGTATACTATAATATTTTGCTTTGTCTTCTCACATTGTACTTTGAAATCTTCTATTAAGCTCCTTAACTTCTTGGTTTCTTCTTTTTGCTTTGGCTTCTCAGTGCTCTAGTGCAATTTTCAGAGTCTCTTCTGATATCCATTTTGGTCTTCATCTTCTTTCCTTGTAATAACCTTTTGCATTCATTATGGATGATACTCTCCATAATATTCTCCCACAGCTCATCTGATCTTCGTTCATTAGTATTAAAGGCTTCAAACCTGTTCCTGAGTTGTTTTAATTTCAAATTTTTAAATGCATAGTTCAAAATCAGGAAGGGAGTGCATCAGGAATGCATCCTTTCTCCATACCTTTTCAATCTCTATGCAAAACAGGTCATTCAGGGGACTGGGCTTTATGAGGAAGAATGTAGAATCAGGACTGGAAGAAAACTCATCAACAACGCAGCTGGCATAACCTTACTTGCTGAAACTGGGGCAGAACTGAAGCACTTGCTGCAAAAGGTCAAGGACTGTAGTCTTCAACATGGATTGAAGCTCAACATCAAGAAGATAAAGAGTCTTACCACTGGGACAATTGGAAGCACCATGATTGATGGAGAAGAACTTGAGATTGTTAACAGTTACAGCTTGCTTGGCTCCACAATCAACACTCTTGTCATCAGCAGTCAGAAAATCAGAAGATGAACTGTATTGGGAAAATCTGCTGTCAGAGACCTTTCCAGAGTACTGAGAAACAACGACATGAGTTTAGAGACTAAGGTGTGCCTAATCCAGGCCATGGTCTTCACAATTACTTGCTATATACATCAGAGAGCTACACAATGACTAAGGACGACAAAAGAAGAACTAATGTCTTTGAGTAGTGATGCTGGAGAAGAGTCTTGAACATACCCTGGAAATGGTTACCAAGAAAACAGATAGGTCTGTCTTGGAGAGAGTGAAACCAAGTTTCTCCTTAGAGGCTATGGTTTTGAAGTTCCATCTTACATACTTTGGGCATGTGGCCAGGAGAGGCCAATCCTTGGAGAAGGACATCATGCTCAGAAGGGTGGAGGGACAGTGCAGTAGAAGAAGACCCCAGATAAGATGGACTGATACTGTGGCTAGGGTAATGGGGGTAGGTGTGTCAGAGTGAGAGAGACTGGCTCAGGACAATGCAGGTTTCTGTACATGGTGTCACTTTGAGTGACAGGTGACTTGATGGCACATAATAACATTCACTTGTTTATAATGTGGTTTTTGACTTTTTAGTTTTTTAAAATTTTTTCTTTTCCCGCTTTCAAATTCAGAAAATTTATTACACTCTATTTGCATTTCTCTGTATTGACTCAGCTCCATGCATTTAAGGACTTCATCTTTTGTTTATCCTTCAGCCAAATTTAAATATATTTTTTACTGTAGTTTCTTGAAATGACTCAGTATCATTTTATTTCTTCTCTTAGCCTGAGATTACAGGAGTTTGGGGGTGTTTTTTAAACTTTTTAAAAATTTAAGTAACATTTTTATTTTATACCGGTTTCCTTACAATGTTCATATATATTATATTGTTTTCCACACTGGAGCTTTCCCATTACCTTTACCCACCCCTCCCTCCACCCATCAAATTATACAACCCTATGATTAAACACTCCCCCCCCACCCCTCTGCTCTCACTCTCACTCTCACTCAAGTTGGGTCTTCATATATGTTCTACAATAATGATCTTATACAATATATGTTCTTATGGGACTAAGTTAGTTCATTAGCATAATGCTCTCCCATCCCTCAAAAATTAGGTAGTGATTTACAAAATCATTGTTCCTGAATTCTGCATAGTATTCCTTTGTGATAATATACCATAATTTCTCGATCTATTTGATTGTGGTTGGACATTTGGACTATTTCCATGTTCTTATGCTGGTGAATAATGCTGCTATGAACACTGGTGTACAAGTCTCCATTTGTGCCTCAGTCTTCATTTTCTTGGGGTATATTCCAAGCAGTGGAATAGTTGGATCATATGGAATTTCTATCTTTAGTTTTTGAGGAAACGTTAAACTGCCTTCCAGAGTGATTGTACCATTTTACAATCCCATCAATAATGTATAAGGGTTCCTGTCTTGCCACATCCTCAGTGTTGGTCTTCTATACTTTCTCATAAATCACTGAGTCTGATTCATTACAATTGTTCATTATCTCTGTAATTCAACTTGGTGAATTCCTACTGATTTACCTTAGGTTCACTGGTTTTTCTTTTGTATTAAATATTCTCTTAACTTCATCCTATGATTAAGATATATGTAATTTTAGATATGGTGGATTGTTTCTTTTTTACCTTTGTAGCATTGCATGTTCATCTACTCCTTTGGTTTAGTTAGTTTATTTTTCATATGTTAATTCTGACATGTCAGTTGTCACTTGATCTCATTCTGTTGGTGGTTTGGTGTTCGGTTTGTGTGTTTTTTCCCCTCCTCCAATGCTGCAGATGCGTAGTAATGTCTGTATTATAAGAAAAATGATGTGGGTGACATGTTGACACAGTGTAATATGTACATTAGTTTGATTTGAAAACAGTGAATTTTGTCCTTAGTGCACAAGTAAACAAATCACTGGTAAATCTTTTGTGTCTTCTAGGATTAAGTTTCAGGTTTTATTATGGCAACTCTTTAGATTTACCCTAGTCATTAAGTGTGACTTTAGTTGGTTTGGTAATATTATCACTGCAAGGAATGGAACTGCCAACCTAAAGCCCAGACATTCAAGTCTACCAGATACTCTAAGCAAGAAAGAGGGGCAATCTTCTGTTATTTACAAACTCTTAACACCCTCTGGAGGGTGAACTCTGATTTGGTTCCATCTCTGCGATAAGTTTAATTGCAAGAAGTAACCTTTTCTCCAAAGATGTGGCATTCTCTTGGGTTTGGTGAAAAGCTTAAGTATATATTTTTTTCTTGTTGTTTCTTGCCACTTTTGTCAGCTTACAAAGCAAAATAGTTTTCCATTTTATATACTTAGGTTTTTGGTTTTTGTCATTGATTGTAATCTCCTCAGTGTAAGAGCACTTTCCAACTTCCTTCCTAGGTTCCCTGTCCCTATTTATTCTTATTTCCTGTCCCTTCCTTTCTTCTGAGCTTTGTTTTGAGCAAATGCTGCCTTTTGAGTCAAATATGAGTGGTTAAACTGAAAAGTATGCCCTTCTTGTGTTATTCTCTACTTTATAGGCCTTCCTATTATTTGGCTTCCTATTATTCCTGAGAAATTCCTTTAACACAGTGAGATTTTAGCCACAACATTATCTTTCAGGACTAGGCAACTGCTATCTCAGTTCTTTCAGCCTTGTAGTTGTTGCTATCTATAGTCTATACTTGGAGACTAGAATTTTGAAGCTCCGTCTCATGTACTTTGGGCATGTGGCCAAGAGGGACTGGTCCTTGAAGAAGGACATCATGCTTGAAATGGTGGAGGGACAGCACACAAAGGAAGACACTAGATGAGATGGATTGATTCAGTGACTTGGGGAAATAGGGGTAGGTGTGTCAGAGTTAAGTCTGGCTCAGATAAGGGCAGGCTTCAGAGCTATTGTACTTAGGGACACAATGAGTTGCAGGCAACTCAAATGCAGATAACAACAACAACAAGAGTTCTTACCTCACACTAGACCCTATAGGAGCTTCCCAGACTATAAATTTTAAGAAAGAGACTTCCATATTTTTCTTCTGTGTAGTGGCTGACAAGTTTGTTTGATCTGCTGATCTTTTATTCAGCAGTTGAGTAATTTAACCACTATGCCACCAGTACTCTTACCATGTAAAACAGAGAAATAAAAAGAAAAACAAATGTAATAATTTCTTGAGTTATATAAAAATATATTAACAATGTATGACATTTATGTCCAAAAAATTCAACAATTATTTACTGTATGAAATGTGGTGTCATTAAGTGCAGTTGCATCAGCTTGAATTATAGTCATCCTATGTACAATCAGAATGAGATCTTGTTCAGTCCTATGGCATCCTCATAGTTATTGCTAAATTTGAATGCATGAGTGTAAGCGTTGTGTCTATACATTTCACTGAGGTTCATCCTCTATTCCTCAGACCATCTCTGCTTCACCAAGATCAGTGTATTCCAGAGACTGGTCCCTCTTGATAACAGAGATACAATATTTAAGATGAAGTCTCATTATTTTCACTCCTAAGGAGATTGTGGCTGTAATTTTTCTAAGACAAATATATTAAGGTCTTGTGGCACTCCATCTCATTTTCAAATACTTTGCTAGCACCATAATTCAAATGACTCAATTTTTCTTTAGATTTATTTATTCATTTTTATTTTTTCTATAGAAATAAGGTGGTTGAAAATGTTGTTGTTGTTGATTGCCATTGAATCAAGTACAACTCATACCAACCCTGTGAACAAAAGACCTGAAGCCTTACTATAATTTTCGTTGTTTCTCAAAGTTCATAGAGTTTCCAGAGGCATATTGTTTAGAAAGTGAATGCTACTCCTGCTTCCATGGCATGAACTAATTGCAAAATAGTGCTTAAAATGATTAGCAACTGATTTTCCCAACAAAATATTTAATTTCTTGAATATTATTTACATGGGTGTTGATTATGGACCCAAATAAAATGAAATCCTGGATACCTTCATTGTTTCCTCTATTTACAATGATATTGCTTATTGGTTCACTTGTGAATATATTTGTTTTATTTATCTTTGTGGTATCATTTATATTAAGGCTATAGTTCTTAAGCTTCAGCTGTTGTTGTTCTTATGTGACACTGAGTCATCTGTGACTCATAGTGACCCTATGTACAACAGCTCCGAAGTTTGCCCTGTCCTGAGCTAGTCTCACTGACTCCAACACACCTACCCACATTGCCCCAAATACTGTATCAATCAATTTCACCAGAAGTCTTCCTATCCTGCACTGTTCCTCCACTCTTCCGAGAATGATGTCCCTCTTCAGGGATCGTTCTCCCCTGGCCACGTGACCAAAGTATGTGAGACAGAGGTTCAGCTTCATCAGTAAATGTTTCAACTACTCTTCACCGTCAGCAAGTAAAATTGTGTTCTCTGCATATTACATGTTGTTAATGAGTCTGCCACTTAACCTGATGCCACATTCTTCTTCACATAGTCTAGTTTCTCAGATGATTTGCTCAGATACAGATTGAATATATATGAAGAAAGTCTACAAATTTGGCAAAATCTTTTCTAATTTTAAGCCCTGGAGTATCATTTTATTTAATGACTGCTTTTTGGTCTATATACAGGTTCTTCATGAAAAGAATTCTATGTTCTGGAATATTTACTCTTTGTTATTTTATCCATAATTTGTTATGAACAGCATATTTAAATGGCTTTACATAGTCAACAAAATATAAACAACTTTCTTTCATTGTCAACTTTTAACAATGATCCATCTGCGTTAGGAAGGATATCTCTCACTCTTATCAATAGTTTTTCATTACTAGCAGTGTCCTGTTGTACTGTAGTTTCCTTTTAGAATCATATTTGAATTATGTAAAATAAAATTTTACTTTTGCCTAATATTACTGAAAGGACAGATAAGTACTTCACCCAAGGAGCAGATGAAAGACACTTGCCCTTACAGAGATAACCAATATATTCAGTGCCGACCCACTAGCACATATTTCATGTCCCTTCCCTTTCCCTACTACATTAGCATCCCTTGCTCTCTCACCTACCCCATTCAGCACTTCCCATCCCCCCGCCACCCATTAATATGATGGCTTAGGCCATGAGTCATTTCTGTCATAGCTTGCATCTGGCAATTCTGCTGGTCTCTCATAATAATTTCTGTCTCACATTTAGGGGGATTTAAATCCAAATCCCATGTACCAGCTTCAGGGAATGATTTTCATCTGAGACAGTACTGGGGAAAGATTCTTGCCTCTGAGCTTCTGCTCCAGAACTGTTGTCTTGTGGTTTAGTGTCTCTACTCTTCCTTTTGCACCACAGGACTGTCACAATATGATAGTTTCCAAGGTTAAGGTTATATCTCCTTTAGATCTTTCATACTGATGTTTTTTATTTGGCCTGAGGGCCATAGGCCTGAAGGCCTGATGCCCATCTGGGACTTAATATCCTGTCTTGCCTAGGATGCCTGATTGTTAACAAAACCAGTGGACTTCTCGGAGAATAGACATTACTTGATGGGCAAGGAAAGAATGTGGTCTCAGATTCCTGCCATGTGCAAGGCCCTGGAGTTCACATGAATTAGGGGCACAACAGGTGAACTCAGACTCCATCTGTGTGCAGAGCTCTGGGGTTTCCAATGCAGATCTGACAATGAATATCCCGTCTTGCCTGGGATACTTCCCTGGGATGCCTGGTAGTTGCTCTGGTGGCATAGTGATAAAAAGTTAAACTGGCAGCCCAAAGCTATGTGGTTCAAACCCACCAGCTGCTCTGCAAGAAAGAGATGGGACAAATTGTCTCTGAAAATCCACTGGAGAGTAAGCTATGAGATGGCTCTGACTTGATAGCACAAAACAACAACAATATTAATTCCTGAAACTCAAATCTCTTGCTGTCACATTGATTTTAATTTCTAGAAACTGTCTGTGGAGTTTCTTAAAAAGTAGATTTTTAAGGCAAGTCATTGTTATGTCTCATCAAGTTGACTGTGAATCATATTGATCCTATGCAAGATAACCCTAAACTCTGCTGTATCCTAAGCCAATCTCACTATCTCCAGCAAACCGAACCCCAGTACCTCAGTAATATTGTCAGTCCATCACATGCAGGGTCTTTCCCTCTTACACTCTTCCTCCACCTTTCTACACATTATGTCCTTCTCCAATGACTAGCTCCTCTTGGCAATGCCTAAACTATGTGAGACAGAGTTTCAAAATCCTTACCTCCAAGGAGCAACCTGGTTTCACTCTCTCTAGGACAAATTTGCCCTGTTTTCTGGTCCAGATTTGTCTGTACTCTTGGCAGTCCGTGGTATGTTCAATGTTCTCCAGTACCACAACTCAAAGGCACCCATTTTTTCTTTTGTTATCCTTATTAATGGCCCAGCTATTCGATGTGTAGCAAGGAATTGTGAACTCCATGGCATAGATCAGGTGCATCTTGGTCTCTAGACTGATATTATATTTTTATAGTACTTTGGGGAGGACCTTGAAAGCAGCTTTTCCTAATGCAATTTATCTTTTGATTTCTTGACTAGCCATGCTGCGAGTGTTGTGAAATCAAGCAAGCACCCTCAGTGGCTGGTGGTTCTAAATTTAAGACCTTTTAGTTAGCAGTAATTCATGCAAATTATTATACTTTTAGAGTTTCAATATTAATGATAAAGGGCAATAAGTTCCATATTTTGTTAAAATGTCTTTTTTTTAATGAGTACAAATTTGACTCTGATCCAGTGAGTTGGCCAAATAACTACCAGCCAAATTTCTTAGCATAGAAAATTAAATGGTTTCAACCTGCTGAAATACTTCAACTAAAACTGTAAATTCTTGGAGATTTTCACACAGTGCTTTCAAAGGAGCTTGCATGTCTTCTTTCTGTGCAATCAGTTTTTTTAGTGTCTATCCCCCAAATTGTTTTACATCAGCCACTTGTTATTGATAGTGATTCTGTGTATTCTTTTCATCTTTTTTCAATGTTTCCTGCAATACTCTTGTTGACCATAGAATCCTTAAATATTATAACTTTCTTTGTACCTTTTTTAAAATGTTATCCTGGTTGGCTTATAAAGTTTCTATGCATTGTTTTTCACATCAGATCTTTTCCATTTCCTTTACTTACCCCTCTCTCTACCCTATGATTAATCCCCTACTCGTCCATACCTCTCTGCTATCACCCTCCCCCTTCCTTGTATTCTCACAAATATTTCACTAGTTATTTTTCTATTCATACAATAATGGTGATATACAGTATTTGTCCTTATGGGACTAAGTCAGTTAGTTTAGCATAACGCTCTCCAGTCTCTTTAAAGTTAGGTAGTTCTTTATAAAATTATTGCTCCTGCATGCTACATAGTCTCTCATCCTGTGCACCACAGTTTCTTAATCCATTTGATTGTGGTTGGACATTTGGGCTGTTTCCCATGTTTTTTAGCTGTGGTGAATAACACTGAAATGAACACTGTAGTACAAATCTTTGTGTCTCAGTCCTCATTTTCTCTGGGTATATCCCAAGCATGGAATAGCTGAGTCAGATGGAATTTATACGCTCTGCATTTGAGGAAACACATAATTGTGTTTCACAGTGGTTGTATATTTTACAGTCCCACTCATAAGAGTTCCTATCTCTCCACATCCTCTGCCACATTCATTACTTGGTGCCCTGATAAACTTTGCCAAGAATCCTTCAATATTATAATTTAAGACTTGAATCTTTCTCCAGTTCTTTCAACTTGAGTAATATCAAGAATGCTCTTCCCTTTTAGTTTTCTTACTTCAGCTATTGAGTTGTGGGAGGATGTCGAATGCATCATCCAGGAAGAGTGCAAACGGTCATTAAAAAGACAAGAGAAAAAAAAGACCAAAATGGATGTCAGAAGAAACTCTGAAGATTTCACTGGAGCACAGAGAAACCAAAGCACAAGGAAGAAATCAAGATACTGAAGAGCTGAATAGAAGATTCCAAAAGACAGCATGGAATGACAAAGTAAAATATTACAATGAAATATGGAAAGAGCTGGAGTCAGAAAATTAAAAGAGCTGAACTCGTTCAGCATTTCTTAAGCTCAAGGAACTGAAGAACAAATTCAGACCTCAAGTTGCTATAATCAAGGATGCTTCAGGCAGAATATTAAATGACCCCAGAAGTAGTAAAAGAAGATGGAAAGAATAAACTGAGTCACTATATTAAAAGGAATTGGCAGACACAGAAGAACTTCATGAAATATCATATGAGCAAGAGCTTGCAGTGATGAAGTAAGAAGTTCAAGCTGCTTTGAAGGAAATGGCAAAAATTAAGGCCCCAGGAATAGATGGTATAACAATTGACATATTTCAGCTAACAGATCCTGCCCTGGATATGCTCACCAAGTTGTGCCAAGAAATCTGGAGAACAACCACTTGGCCAACTGACTGGAAGAGATCTATATTTGTTCCCACTCCAAAGAAGGGGGACCCAACAGAGTGTGGAAACTATAGAACAATATCATTGATTTCACAGGCAAGCAAGATTTTACTGATGATTATCCAAAGACGACTGGAACAGCACATCCACAGAGAACTCCCAGAAGTCTAGGCTGGGTTTAGAAGGGTCGTGGTACTAGGGATATTGTAGCTGATGTTAGATGGATCTTAGCTGAAAGCAGAGAATGCCAGAGGAATATCTGTGTTTCATTGACTATGCAAAGGCATTTGACTGTGTGGATCATAACAAACTTTGGCTGACTCTGAGAAGAATGGGAATCCCAGAACACTTGATCATGCTAATGTGAAACCTATACTTGCACCAAGAGGCAGTCATCAGAACAGAGTAAGGAAACACTGCATCATTCAAAATTGGGAAGGGCATACACCACGGCTGTATCTTGTCTCCATACCTTTTCAACAGGTATGCAGAACAGATTATCTGAGAAGCTGTGCTCTATAAGGAGAAGTGTGGCTTCAGGATTGGTGGCAGACCTATCAGCAATTTCGGTTATGCAGATGACACAACCCTGCTTGCTGAAACTCAGGAGGACCTGAAACGCTTGCTGCAGAGGGTCAAGGACTGCAGCCTTCAGTATGGATTGAGGTTCAATGTCAAGAAGACAATATTAAGATTCTTACCACTGGACCAATTGGCAGCATTAAGATGGATGGTGAAGAGATTGAGATTATTCACAACATTAGTCTGCTTGGCTCCATGGTCAACATCCTTGGCACCAGTTGCCAGGAAATGAAAAGACATATTGTGATGGGAAAGTCTGTTGTTAGGGACCTCTCCAAAGTACTGAAGAGCAATGGTGCCACTCTGTAGACTAAGGTGCGTCTGATACAGGCCATGGTCTTCGCAATCACTTGTTATGCATCAGACAATTGGACAATGACTAGGAAGGATAGAAAGAGAATTGATGCCTTTGAGCTGTTGTGCTAAAGAAGAGTATTGAACGTACCATGAACGGCCAAGAAAACAGATTCAGTCTGGAGAGGGTTAAGCCAGGCTGCTCCTTGGAGGTAAGGATTCTGGGGCTTTGTCTGACATACTTTGGACATGTTGTAAGGAGAGACCAGTCCTTGGAGAGGGACATCATGCTTGGGAGGGTGGAGGGACGGCACAAGAGGGGAAGGCCTTCTATGAGGTGGATTGATTCAGTGACTGGGGTAATCGGGATGGGTGTGTCAGAGGCAGTGCAACTGACACAGGATAGAGCAGGGTTTATGGCTGTTGTACGTGGGGTCGCTATGAGTCACAAGAGACTTGACAGCATATAACAACAACAACAACAACTTCAACTACTTGACATTGCGTTATGATTCTTTACATTGTTCCTGGAGATAACCCGTGTAATCTGTTCAATTCTCCCAATCTGTTATTTGTTTTTTTCTTTCACTTTAGCTACTCTATGTTTAAGAGCAAGATTTTTTTAATTTTTTTCTTCCTTTTCTTATCATTATTATTAATTTCAATGAACATCTACAGAGATTTTGGAATTCCATTCATTCATTGTTGCACTTTTCTCCCCACCAAAGCAAGATTTTTAAAAAAGGGTAATAAAGCACATGAAAAGTTACTCAATATCATTAGTCACTAGAGAAAGGAGGATTTAAACCACAGGGTTATAGAATTTGTTGGTGAGTTTACAGAGGAAGAAAAGATGACATTCACTGCTGATGGAGATTAAAAGTATTGCAGTGGCTTTGAAAAATAGCAATTTCTTAAAAGGTGAAACATAAGTTTACCATACGTTTTAGAAATTAACCACATGACCACTCTTAGTTATCTATTTAAAAAAATATGTATGTCTAAATAAAGACATACAGAGAAATTACCCATAATAACCTAATTTGCAAACAATCAAAATGTCCATCAGCCAGAGAAGGCACAGACCAAAGGTGGTACATTCACACATAGATTACTCCTGTTGTTGTTGTTGTTATGTGCCGTTGAGTCACTTGTGACTCATAGCGACCCTATGTGCAACAGGCCTAAACCCTACTCTATCCTGTGCCAATCGAACTGCTTCTGACACACCCTTCCCAATTACCCCAGTCACTGAATCAATCCACCTTATAGAAGGTCTTCCCCTCCTGTGTTATCCCTCCACCCTTTCAAGCATGATATCCCTCTCCAAGGACCAGTCCTTCCTTACAACATATCCAAAGTATGTCAGACAAAGCACCAGAATCCTTGCCTCCAAGGAGCAGCCCAGTTCAAACCTCTCAAGGATGAATCTGTTTGTTTTCTTGGCAGTCCATGGTACATTCAATACTCTTCTTCAGCACCAGAGCTCAAAGGCATCAATTCTTCTATCCTCCCTAGTCATTGTCCAACTCTCTGATGCATAACAAGTGATTGCAAAACCATGGCCTGCATCAGACGCACCTTAGTCTCCAGAGTGGCACTATTACTCTTCAGTACTTTGGAGAGGTCCCTAACAGCAGACTTTTCCATCACAATACATCTTTTAATTTTCTGGATACTGGTGCCAAGAGTGTTGACTGTGGACCCAAGCAGACAAAAGTTGTTAATAATCTCAATCTCTTCACCATCCATCTTGATGCTGCCAGTTGGCCCAGTGGTGAGAATCTTTATCTTCTTGATATTAAGCCTCAATCCATATTGAAGGCTGTAGTACTTGACCCTCTGCAGCAAGCCCTTTAAGTCCTCCTCAGTTTAAGCAAGCAGGGTTATGTCATCTGCATAACTCAGATTGTTGATAGATCTTCCACTAATCCTGGCGTCACATATCCTCTCCTCATAGAGCCCAGCTTCTCAGAAAATCTGCTTACGGGTTGAAAAGGTATGGAGATAGGACACATCCCAGGTGTGAACCCTTCCCAATTTTGAACCATGCAGTGTTTCCTTGCTCTGTTCTGATGACTGCCTCTTGGTCCAAGTATAGGTTTCACATTTTAACGATCAAGTGTTTTGGGATTCCCATTCTCAGAATCAGCCATTTTGTTATGATCCACGCAGTCAAACACCTTTGCATAGTCAATGACACACAGATAGACATTCCTCTGATATTCCCTGCTTTCAGCCAAAATCCATCTAACATCAGCTACAATATCCCTAATACCCCTTCTAAACCCAGCCTGTACTTCTGGTAGTTCTCTGCTGATGTGCTGTTCCAGTCATCTTTGGATAATCTTCAGTAGAATCTTGCTTGCCTCTGAAATCAATAATGTTGTTCTATAGTTTCCACACCCTGTTGAGTCACCCTTCTTTGGAATGGGAACAAATATAGATCTCCTCCAGTCACTTGGCCAAGTGGTTGTTCTCCAGACTTCTTGGCACAACTTGTTGAGCATGTCCAGGGCAGCATCTATTAGCAGAAATACGTCAATTGGTATACCATCTGTTCCTGTGGCCTTCTTTTATGCAGTAAAAAAGGAAAACAACTACTATGACAGTTATGACATAGGTGAATCTCAAAATCATCCTGCTAAGTGAAAAAAGCCAAATTTAACAAACCATATGTGATTGTATGGTTATGTTTAAATGATATTTTCAGAAAAGGCAAACTATAGAAACTCAAACTAGATGTCCATATTATAACTATATAGATTTTATTAAGCACATATAGAGTTGATATTTGTTACCTGGAATGGACAAGTGAGTGAAGATTAATAGTAAATAGGTATAAGGGAACTTATTGGTGGTGATGAAAATATCCTAAAACTCACTTATATGGATGGCTGTACAAATTAGTAAATTCATTAAAAAATATTTAATTAGTGTCATTAAATGAGTGAATTAAGTTATATAGAAAATAAACCACAATTAGTTAAAAAAATAAAAGAGAAAGATTCAGAATCTCCTCTGGTATAATTATAGTCTTTTTTACTCTTTTTCTTTACAATGACCTTTTCCTTTCTTCACGTATGATGTCCTTATTCTTATTTCACAATTCATTTGATCTTTAGTCATTAGTGTTCAACATATGAAACTCAGACTTGAAATGATCTCTAAATACAAATGGGGTATTCTCAAGGTCATACTTTGGCTTATAGATATCTTTTCATTTTTTTCATCTTCAACTTGATTTGCATATACATAATTGATTACCTATATTCTTGTTGTTGTGTACCATAGAGTCAAAATTGTCCCATAGCTGACCCTCTGGTGCGTTTTGAGAAGTAAATAATTGCACAGGAGGAGATAGCCTATTGTTCTCCCATGGAGCAGCTGGTGGCCTTGAAATGAGAGCCACATGCTTTGTGGATTGCAGCACAGCTTCTTGCCACTAGGCCAACTCAACATCAAGAAAATAAAGATTTTCAGTAGCATCATGATAGATGGTAATAGATGGTGAAAAGATTGAGATTGTTAACAACTTCATTTGCTTTGGGCCACAAACAGCACTCTTGGTACCAGGAACCAGAAAATAAAAAAAAGAGAAATTGCATTGGGAAAATCTGCTGTCAGGGACCTCTCCAGAGTAGTGAAGGATAACAATGTCAGTCTAGAGACTAAGATGCACCCTGATCCAGGCCATCGTCTTCACAATTATTTTGTATGCATCAGGAAGCCAGACAAAAACTAAGGATGATAGGAGAATTGATCCCTTTGAGTTGTGGTCCTGGAAACAAATGTTAATATACCACGAACTACTAGAAGAACAAACTGGTTCATCTTGGATAAGGTGAATGCATTCTGCTCCTTGAAGGTAATGATTTTGAAGCTCTGTCTGACATACATTGGGCATGTTGTAAAGAGGGACCAGTCCTTAAAGAGGGAGATCATGCTTGGAAGGGTGGAGAGACAATGCAAGAGAGGAAGATCTGGATGAGAAGGATTGACTCAGTGACTGGGTTAATGGGGGTAGATGTGTCAGAGATAATGATGTTGGCTCAAGATAGAGCATGGTTCAGAGCTGTTGTACATAAGGTCACGATGAGTTGCAAGTGACTCAATGACACATAACCACGACAACATCAACAGCCCACATGTGATAATATATTCTGCAACTAGTTTCTAGAATGGTTCCAAATCATGTTAAGAAATTTGTAATCTATCCAATGATGTTCAAATGTATAGTTATTTTTTATGTTATTTGAAGTATTTGCTGTGCCTAAATTTTTGGTATTGCAAAACTTTATCATGCACTGTCTAGAGTCTTTTCTAATCAAATTCATCCTTCCAAATATTAAGCTTTCATCTTTGTTTCATGTTTTGCATAACAATTAGCAAGAATTATCATTGCATCTCGGTTGCATGTTTGAATAAATTCAGACTGGAGAAATTAGAAGGTTAAACCAGGCTGTTCCTTGGAGGCAAGGTTCTGACATGCTTTGGTCATGTTGTAAGCAGAGACCAGTCCTTAGAGAAGTACATCATGCTTAGGAGGGTCAAGCGCAGGCACAGGAGGGGAAGGCCCTCTAGGAGATGGCCTGATTCAGTGACTGGGGCAATCGGGATGAGTGTGTCAGAAACAATGAGATTGGCACAGGACAGAGCAGAGTTTAGAGCTGTTGTACATAGGGTCGCTATGAGTCACAAGTGATTTGACGGCACATAAAAACAACAGCAACATACTATTTTTTTCATCATTGGAATTAATGGTTGGTCAGTGCATAAATTCCAATATTTGTACTATTTGTAGTCACTGAGAGATGAATGAGAGACAGTGAGTTTCTTTTCAGTTTGGGTACATGGTTTTCATATTCAAGATGACCAATACTACTCTTTTTCAAATCAGTAAAAGAGAGAAAGAATTTCACTGAGATGGATAGATATAGAGACTACAACAATGTTTCAGTACAAAGGTTATGAGAATGGTGTAGGCTTGGCAGGGTTTTCTGCTACTGTACATATGATCATTGTGAATTGGGACTGATTTGACAGCACCTAACAAAAGCAACTCCACAGGTATTTCACTGATACTTTTTCAGAAATAAGAGACCAGGTTCTCCTTTTGAAAAGTCTGTGTGGAATTGAACCATTAACCTTTTTGTAAATGGCCTGGTATATGTTGATCATGTATACAACGCTGGGAGTTAGAAAGCTTTTTGGCTCAGTGGTAAGAAATTTCACTGCCAACTCAAAGGCATGTGATTCAAATCTATCAAGATGGCAACGCTTAATCTCACTTATTGTGGACATGTTGTTAAGAAGGTCCTTGGAAATGGGCATCATGCTTGGAAAGGTGGAGGATCAGTGACAGAGGGCAGACCCTCAATGAGATGGATTGACACAATGTCTATAAAAATGGGCTCAAGAGTATCAGAAATGATGAAGGTGGCACAGGCTAGGGTGAAGTTCATATGCATTATTCATAGGGTCACCATGAGTTGTAGTCAACTTGGCAACACCTCACAATGGCAATTACAAAACTATTCTAAAATATAGTTTTTAAAAAGTTACAATGTTCAGGGAAAACAATCACATAATAACATTACATTGTGTGCAAAGATATGACTCTAATTATTTTCTTGACAAGCATACCACATAGAAAGACTCATCTAAATAATGTTGTTGTTGTTATGTGCCATCGAGTCGTTTCCGACTCATAGCGACCCTATGCACAACAGCTCTAAACCCTGCTCTATCCTGCGCCAACCGCACCGCCTCTGACACACCCAGCTCAAAGGAGGTGCGGTGCATCTAAATAATATTTTAAATAATATTGAAACATGCACTTTAAGGGATAAGTTTTCATCAACTAGTCGCATAATTATTTAATGATTATTTTCCTTAGTTTTAAGTGCTAGCCACAATTAAACTTTTAATATTACAGTGAATATTATTGAACAAAATCCAGAATACAGTTATTGAGTCAAATGTAAGAACAATTCTATAATCTTTATATATAATTTCCAAATTCATTTTCATTGCATTTCATGGTATACTTATTACTCTTTATAAAAAAAATAGTCTTGTTCCTTTATGAGTATTCATTGCCTAAGTCAGGAAGCTCTGGGTCATCCGAGAGAACAAATAGATATGTCTTGGAGAGGGTGCAGCCTAAGAGCCCTTTGGAGTCAAGAATGATAAGACTTTACTTCACATACTTTGAACATGTTGCTAGGAGGGATTATTCCTTGGAGAGGGACATAACGGTGTGAAGGGTGGAGGGTCTGCGAAGGAGAGGAAGCCCCTCAAACAGGTGGAGATTGACATGGTGACTGCTGCAGTGGGCTCTTGTGTGTCAGGAAGTATGAGGATGGCGCAGGACAGGACTAGGTTCAGATCTTTTTTGTTCATAGGGTCGCTATGAGCCACCTCATACTCAAATTGGATGGCACTTAACAACAATAGGGAAAAAAGTCCAGGCAAAAATCCAAAATTCAAAATATATACCAAAGATAAAGATCTGTGAGTAATGTGTCCCCTCCAACTGGAAATCTGTAGAAATTCACATTAAGGCAGATAAAGTATAAACTTGATACTCTCCATTACATTAACCTTTTCTGCTCCTGTTGTGCCATAAATACAGTTTTGATGATTATTTACGATTATGTTGACGACTACTATAATATATATTCTGTGTATAGTATTTAACTATCCCATTGAATATGTCTTTGGATATAACAAGAATCAATTCTGCTGCAGAAAGAGGCAAACACGATATGGTACTTCCCTGACAGACTAGACTATGTAATAATCAGATAAATAATACCTACACAATAAGCAACCATCACTTTCTGCTCTTCTATTTTTGCTTATTCTCTAAAAGTGAGGGGGATGGGGTTGGCAGTTTTGCTATCTTAGGTCATATCAAACTCTAGGCAAAACCTATTATTGTACATGTTTTCTAAGACTAAAATTTCTTGTTGTTGTTAGGTGCTGCCAAGTCAAGCATGATTCATTACCACCCAAGGAACAACAGATCTGAACCTTGTCCAATCTTGTGCCAGCCTCAGAATTTCTGACACACTCAAGACTATCGCTATAGTCACTGCATCGATTTACTTGGTTAAAGGTTTTCTTCTTAGCCATCTAGTTTTAGAAGCATGAAGTCCTTCTCCAAGGAATAGTCTCCAAGGAATATGACCAAAATATGTGAGATGAAGGTTTTTATCCCTCTTTGTAGCCAAGGAGCACTCTAGGTGCAACTTCTCTAACGCATATATGTTTGTTCTTTTGGCTGTCTTTGGGATATTCCGTACCCTTCTCCAACATGACAATTCAAAGGCATAAATTAATCTTCTGTCATTCTTATTCATTGTCCAGCTCTATGGAGAGTATCAAGTGACTGAAAAGAATGGCTTGAATCAAGGGCAGCCTAGTCCACAAACTAACATCGTTATTCCTCTGTAAACATTAAAATTTAATTATGTGCATAAGAAATTGCCATGAAAGAAGTAACATAAACCATGATGGTGAGCTAAGTATAAATGAGGGTTGTTTTTTTTTCTTAATTTTAATCGAACAACAACGCAACTATAAAGAATAATAAGAATCATAACATGTCCAGAAAAGACAATGTAAATGGTGTAGAGAGTTACCATTTTCCAGAAATGAAATCCCATACTGAAAATTGAAGGTGACCTTCTACATAAAATTTGTGATAGAAATAGTCCAATCCAATAGGTTACAATCTAATGGATTTTCCAATAGTACAAAACATTACTGTGACATTTAATATTATCCTATGAAGAAAGAAGCATAAAACGGATCAATTTTTGAAAAGTGGTACATACAATTTAATAACGTTTGCATGTACTTTTCTCTGTGTTAATGTTTGCTTTGTAATAGAAACTAAAGTATTTGGTAATCAAATATTCTAAATTCCAGAGGAAACCAAGTTTTATTCATTCATCTCATTCATACGTTGCGGTTCTTGTGTGTTGTGACTTGGAACCTACCTATAATTGACCCTCCACCAGATTTTAAAAAACAATAAATTCCATGCTAAGTGATTGCTCATCCTTTTCCTGTGGGTGGATTTGAACTGCATGCCCTTGAAGTTGCAGTACAACTTCTAACCACTAGGCTGGCAGAGCTC